>NW_010418028.1:40919-46056 GCF_000710305.1 Buceros rhinoceros silvestris | reverse complement strand
AAACAGCCCCTGGCAATGCTACAGGCTCGGGGAGGAGCGGCTGGCAAGCTGCTCAGTGGAAAAGGACCTGGGGGTGATGGTCAACAGCCGGCTGATTACCTGCCAACAGTGTGCCCAGGTGGCCAAGTAGGCCAACAATGTCCTGGCTTGTTATCAGCACTAATGTGACCATGAGGAGGAGGGAATTGATTGTCCCCCTGTATTTGGCACTGGTGAGGCCACACCTTGAGTACTGGGTTCAGTTTTGGGCCCCTCACTCCAAGAAGAACATTCAGGTGCTGGAGCACGTCCAGAGGAGGGCAATGGAGCTGGTGAAGCCTCTAGAGAACGAGTTCTATGAGGAGCAGCTGAGGGAACTGGGATTGTTTAGCCTGAAGAAAAGGAGGCTCAGGGGAGACCTTATCACTCTCTACAGCTACCTGAAAGGAGGCTGGAGCAAGGTGGCATCAGTCTGTTCTCCCAAGTAACAAGCGACAGGACTAGAGGAAACGGCCTCGAGTTGCACCAGGGGAGAGTTAGACTGGACATTAGGAACAATTTCTTTACAGCGAGGGTTGTCAATCCCTGGCCAGGGCTGCCCAGGGCAGTGGTGGAGTTCCCATCCCTGGAGGGATTTAAAAGACATGTAGCCGTGGTGCTGAGGGACATGGTTTAGTGGTGACCTGTCATTGCTGGGTTAATGGTTCGACTTCATGGTCTTAAAGGTCTCTTCTGACCAAAACAATTCTGGGATTCTGTCACTTTTATTAAATAACTCGAAAAAAAGCTACATAGAAACAGCAGTTGCACAAAAGCACAGGCTGGTGGGGTGTACGTTTTCTAAACCTACAAGCCATATCAAAATTCTTCACGTGTCCAATACCAAGAAGATGCCGTACTGCAGAAAGCAAAATGAAAGAGGAACTTTTGAAAATTAGACTCTGCAAACACATGGCACAGAAACCTTTACTTAATTCCTCCTTGTGCGACTATCCTCGAGTCCTAATCTCTTCTTTGTCCCCACCTATAACACAGGACAGAAACAGTTTCCTATGAATTTCCGTTAGCTCCAGTGCTAGAGAATTACTTCTCTGCATAAAACAGGAGCTGCTAAAATAAACTGAGGATCCCACCAAGCCTCTAAACAAGAGAGCTCCACAGGAGCCCCTAGCCTTTGCAATGGTCAGTTATCGTCCCCGTGACCCTTTCTGGCCTTTCATACAGCATTGTCCTCACAGGACCTAGGGAAAAATTGTTTCAACACCAGTTGGTTTTGTGGATAGGGACTGTTACTACTTGAAACTTCATTTTAAATTCTCTGTCACACTGGTGAAACGCAGTTGTAAACAGAACTATCACGAGCCTCCTACATTAGTAAGATTGAAAGTCAGACAAAGCTAAAATGTTCCTTTTTTTTTTTTTGCTTTGTTCTGTGCATTACATTCTTCTGTCAGCATTAAATACGTGCTCAGTTTCAAAGCCTCAAACTTTTATTTCTCGGGCCAAACACACTGCTTTTCTCAGCCAAAGCTCATACGGCTTTTACTGTCTTAACTCACGTATTTCTATCAAAAAAATTCTTTTCCTCTACAGAAACCCTTACAAGGAGTGAGTCTACAACACCATTTGCATTTGGGTCAGTAGTAGAGGTCAGAAGCTCAATAATTTACCAACCTTTGAAGAGAGAGATAACGTTAGAGGAAAACTACACAAGAGCACGGAACCCAGGAGTACCTCTAAGACTAACACCCACATCTAGTGGGTGTTCAAACAGGACCAGGTTCTCAGTGCTGCACAGCTGACAGGAAAGATGAAGATGGATTCTCTTCACGCAGAGAGGAACTTCTTGTGAAGAGAGCACAACAGCTTCCCTGGGCAGACCTTGTCAGACTACTGCAAAAGACTACTGCTGTGGTGAAAGCACTGTGCTTCTGTCTAGGCGGTCCCCCTGTACTCAGCACTGGTGAGACCACATCTTGAATACCGTGTCCAGCTTTGGGCCCCTCACTGCAAGAAGGATGTAGAGGTGCTGGAGCGGGTTCAGAGAAGGGCAACGAAGCTGGTGAAGGGTTTGGAGACCTTCTCTTACAAGGAGCAGCTGAGGGAACTGGGATTGTTTAGTCTGGAGAAGAGGAGGCTCGGGGGAGACCTTATCGCTGTCTACAGCTACCTGAAACGAGGTTGTAGTGAGGTGGGGGTCAGCCTATTCTCCCATGTTATGAATGACTGGATGAGAGGAAATGGCCTTAAGTTGTGTCAGGGGAAGTTTAGGTTGGATATCAGGAAAAAATTTCTTTACAGAGAGAGTCATTCAGCATTGGAACAGGCTGCCCGGGGAGGTGGTGGAGTCCCCATCCCTGGAAAAGTTTAAACACCATGTGGATGGGGTGCTGAGGGACGTGGTTTAGGGACCCTGGCAGTGCAGAGCGAACGGCTGGACTCGATGATCTGAAAGGTCTCTTCCAACCAGATGATTGTGTGATTCTGCGAAATGGAAAAGCACAGAGCAACAGGCACAGCCCAGGGTGAACAATACCAGTCACGGACATTTTACTCTCTTTCTCTGTTTGTTCTTCCCCCCCACTCAACAGTGAAGGGAAATGTCTTTTCAAACAAAACACCTGGAGCATATAAGTAGCTCTGAAATCACCAACTGACATTTCAAAAGGATCGTGGAAAAAAAGCCAGAAAATAAACTGTCACAGTAAAGGCGGAACAAAAGCATGATCATGCATTAGAAGCACAAGCAAAATGCAGGGAGGTATGAACTACAAGCAATCAGTTTCATGAAAATATTTCCCAACTTCCAATCATCTGCTTTTTGGTATCACCTGCAAGGTCGGTAGCGCTCAAAACGTGAAAAATGTGGCCGTATTTCAGATACTCAGTTGTGAGGATTCTATATTAACCTTTAAATTATTTCTTCAGTATTTTTAGGTGTATCCGTTTTTTACCATTTCAGCACTGTCCAGCACAATGACTAAGGAAGACTAGTAATTGTTACCTAGTAAATCCATTCTGCATAAGCTCTCTTTGAAGTTTCTGGTCTTGAGCAGCATATTCCTGAAGCTCAGATTCCACAGCAGGGGGTAGAATATTTGGGATGAATTTAGAAAATAAAGCTGGTGCCATCTGTACCCATTCTGTAAGAAGAGGGAAATCAACAATAAAGCACATGGAAAAGATCTTCCGTGAAAATTTTACTCTTTGACAAATGTAACTTTGCTCTATGTTAAATACATTTTAAAAACCCAAAGGAACCCCCTAAAAAACTCAAATGCATCTCCCAAAACCCACAAAAACCGACCCTTCAAGCGGAACAAATAATCAGATGTTTACATGTAGATAAACGAACTACTTTTTTTTGGTCATCAACCTCATCATCAAAAGGAAATTCAGTTCTTGCTGCGTCTCACGGGGCCTGCTGAGTCTCTGAACACTCTCGAGGACAGGCACTGATGATCACCAAACCCACCTTGATAGATCATTTGTAACACTCGACTCCGAGAAGCATATTCACAAAATTTACACTGCTCTTCCCTGAGCCTCACTCCTGGAGAGCACGGTAATATCCCTGAACAACCCTGCTTCTCCATCTCCCATTTCAAGTGAAGTAATGCAATTCTCTCACTGATTATCCAGAGCTTAGAGGAACACTTTTTAATGTTCATTATTAATTTAACCTGTGTTAGTCCACCTTCAGGATAGAATTGTGATTTAATTTCACTACACTGAACATTGCCTTACAGAAGCAAGACAGTTTATCTTAGAACTGCTTCAAGGCTGATGATAAGAAATGTAGAAGACTAAGCAAAAGATGAAAATTACATTTAGAGCAACTGTGTAAGAAGTTCTAAGAAAAATAAATACTCCTCCAGTATTTATTATCAACTATTCAGTATCCTGAAGCCAGACTTTCCAGGGGTTGTAGCGGTTATCAGAAACTTCATCTGTCCATGGAAAATAGGGGTGTTTTCAAATATATTCACTAAAGCACCTTACAAGTTTTTATCCAGTTCCCACATATGGTTACTTAGTCCATACCAAGCTTCAACAGCTTCAGAAGTTTTTAATTAGCAAACTCGCTCAATAATCATTACTAGTGTACAGGTGGTTTAAACAAAAAACCATGTACTAACCTCCCTCAGCACAGAATCATTTAGGTTGGAAGAGATCTTTAAGATCATGAAGTCGAACCACTAAGCCAGCAATGACAGGTCACCACTAAACCACGTCCCTCAGCACCACAGCTACATGTCTTTTAAATCCCTCCAGGGATGGGAACTCCACCACCGCGCTGGGCAGCCCGGGCCAGGGATTGACAACCCTCGCTGTAAAGAAATTGTTCCTGTAGCATTGCAGGGGGTTGTTGTGACCCAGGTGCATGAGCTGGTACTTGGCCTTTATTGAACCTCATGCACTTGGCCTTGGCCCACTGATCCAGCCTGTCCAGATCCCCCTGTAGAGCCTCCCGACCTTCAAGCAGACCAACAGATCTGTCAAACTAGGTGTCTCATCTGCAAACTTACTGAGGGTGCACTCGGTCCCCAATACTGAGCCCTGGGGAACACCACTTGTGGCCGGCTGCCAACTGGATTTGACTCCATTCTCCATCACTCTTTGGACCCAGCTACCCAGACAGCTTTTTACCCAGTAAAGAGTACACCCATCCAAACCACAAGCAGCCAGTTTCCCCTGTGGGAAATGGTGTCAAAGGCTTTACTAAAGCCCATTCATTCACACCCTTTCTCTTGTCCATTAAGCAGGTCATTGAAGGAGATCAGGTTAGTCAGGCAGTGTTTCCTACTGCTATTGAATAATTTAGTCAAGCTAATAAAACGACTTGGAATTCACAACATGAAATACTGTGGTAGGGTATTTCATGCCACCGCCAGATCATCACCGGTGAGGTACACAGAGTAGTTCAGATTAAATCTAAGTGGGCCAACTGGCAGCCTGAGCACCTGCCCAGGCTGCAGCCTTTTCTACTGTGGCCATGATGCGATGGAGTTAGAATTAGAAAAGTTTCTTCCAGCAGCATTTTAAGTCTAACAGCTATTCAATACTTGATGAGAAAGTAAGAGAAAAGAGAGGGAAGAAAAAGCTCACGGCCACCAGCCACACCAGCCTCTCCTTTTGCTCTCTGCCCTGCCTAATC
>NW_010418028.1:37184-40901 GCF_000710305.1 Buceros rhinoceros silvestris | reverse complement strand
TCACGGCCACCAGCCACACCAGCATCTCCTTTTGCTCTCTGCACTGCCTAATCAGATGCTTCCCCATACTGCTCTATCCCCCAGCGCCTCCCACTAGCCACATTTTCTGCTTTACTGCCCCAGTTATCTACTCCATGATATATCCAACGGAGCATGTCCCACGGAGTAAGTGAGAAGTTCCTCAGAGGAACTCTTTCCCCAATTGTTTCAGAATTCATCAAGAACCAGCACCAAAGCACACCTTTTACATCGAGAAGCCTATCCTATGCTCTTCTGGTGGAACGACATTTAAGGTCCTCATTTCCTCAGAGGCCGAGAAGTTTGAAGAACAGGTAATTAGAACAAATGCGTATCTGTTTAAGCAATAGCTCAAAGTCAGTCACCTGGGTCTCTGTACCCAGTGTGGAAAACGGCCATCTCCAATTGTGGGAACATTTTTTTTTATATTTAAAGATCTTACAGACACAACACAACTATCTGAAATCTCACTGGGCCCATGACACCAACCCAAACCAGTATCTGTTGTGTTATGAAGTAGACGGCAAGACAGGATCACCTGAAATGGACAACTGGGAAATCACAAGACCATCAACTACAATATTAAGTGTGGTACAACAAAACCATACTAAGCTGCTTGCAGAAGAACTATACTTTTATACTTATATATCTATCTTTCCTTTCTCTGGTACTGAACAGTTTATAAAAATGAAATTAGTACTGTCTCAGAAATAATAGTAGGATGTTAATTTTGCTGTTGTAAAAGTGATCCTTGCTTACTGAAAGTGCTTTCTCTACGCGTTTTGTAAATGGAGGGTCCACCAAACTCCTGGCTTGTATATATGCTAAACACTCCTCTACAAAAAAAGGCTTTTTTGGTAAAGCTTTCCCATGCTCATTTCCATTTGTATAAATGGGGATTGCAAAGGAAAACCAGACTGAAGCTCACACACAATCTTTTTCTTGATCACACCAAGGTAAGAAGAAAGTATCAGGATTGCAAAAGGAAGGGAAGCAGGCATCATTTATTTATGGATATTTTTAATACTCCCTGTTTCTGAAGTCTGTTCAAACATAGGCTAAAGCTCTATTCAGTTTTCCAAAACTTACAGAACCAGAGATTTTGGCACAAAATTGATTAAGGTCTGCAACACTGTTTTCCTCTCAATGTAATTGCTGTTGCCCAAGATGTCATGATGTACTCATGAGTTAAATTATTTTCCATGAAGTAATGCTAACAGAATAATGGCTTCATAGAATAAACAGTCATTCACCTCATGTCAAAGATCTGGCCGTATAAAATGTGACTCACAACGTAACTTTCACCGTTTCCATACCTGTAAACTTCTGCCATGAGTGAGACACTAGTCAGCCATTTTTATTTCTATACAACAAAAGAAATAGGTGTTCCCTGCATCTCCTGAGTAAGGGTTGGTTTGTTTCTTAAAATTCATTTTGTGTTCACATGGTGCCTTTGTGCAGGTCTCAGATGGGCAACAAGAAGAACCAGGGCTTTTGCAAAGTAGAACTACGCATGATGATGGACAGAACCCACCACACATTTGTTCGTAAAATGCACATTAGACAGACAGCGATGGCACATGTATTTCAGAAAACATACCACAACCACAGTAGGAGACTCCTAGAAATGTTTTTCTCTTTTACCTGGTCTCAGTGTATACAGGCCTTTCACAATATTTGCCATGGTTGAAGGAGTTATTTGAAACGGTGTTGACTGAGCTTCCAAAAGTAAAGCTGAAATGAAATGGAGAGAATTAGCCATTTTTCCAATCAGGAAATACAGGCTCTTACACATACATTTTTTGTATCAAAGACATAGAGCAGCTGTCCTTTTTTGTTATGTGATGTCCTCAAAAGGAAACAGCCAGGAATCTGACTGCAACTTAATTCTCAAGAGTAATAAAACACCGCCTTTAAACAGAAGTATTCTGTTCTAGTTATATATCATGAAAGCGTGAAATAACTTATTTTTCATCATGTTTTCAGACTGGCTGCAGGAGCTCCGAGACAAAAAAACAAGAAAGCAATGGCTCTAAGTATTTGGATGCCGAACTGAAGTAAACAATGTATTTTTAGAAGCACTCTCATACTGAATGAGCTAAACAGCTGGAGAGCCACAAAGCCTTGCTTTACAGTATTTTGCATGTTTTCGATAAAAGTAAGGCTGGATTGAAAGTCTACGAAGGAAGTACAAGTAGTGCTAGAAAAAACTAAAAATAAGAAAAGTTGTTTGTTCTTTTAGGCACAAGTGAACATTTCGATTTCATTTCTGGACTCTTCTCTAGTCAACAGTGGAATAACTGCATCTTCCTCTTGTGGAAAAACCTGGCAATAGCAGATTCACAGCTTCTATTACAACAGCCTTTGGCCTGCCTTTACTTATTCAATGTTTGCACATCCATCTGAATGACAGAAACAGACAAATAAAATCTAAAAGCTTTAACCCAACCGCTGCCTTTCAGGTTTTATGCCTCCACAAAGGAGTTGGGCAGTGTGCACACTCTTCTGTATGCACTACGTAGAGGAAAAATGACTCCTACAGTTCCACCTAAGGCCACCTCTCCTGCACTTACATCGTAGACTCTGGCTGTTAAACTTCAGAGCTCCTCTAGATCTGTCTTCATCTGCCACTACAGTACTTACCAGAAAAAGAAAAATCTTCAGTAGCGTGTTCTTCTCTTTACGAAACTGTTTGAGGGGGTTATGCAATAGGGAGATGAAAAAAAAAGTATTTCTTCTAACCTCCAGGTAATCAATGTGGTTATATTTAACTGTTGCAGATGAATTCATTTTACAAAGAACCATCTTAAAAGTGTTTGCTCCTTTCAGCTGAAGCCTTGAGGGGGTGAGGGCCTGTGATTTGTTTTGTAATGACATATTTACAGCCTCTTTCATAAAGATTTTTCAAATAGACTCTCAGCAGCCAGGAAAGTTGCAAATCATAAAATTTAAAAGGAATAATGCTTTATGAGGAAGATATGCATCAGTAACGCACAATCCATACAATTTGTGTGTATATACATACGTATACACATAATTAGACTGTAGCTACTTCAGCATAAACTTCACCAAGAGATTTGTAAAGTGACAAGAGAATTCTAAATTTGTTCTTCAGATGTAGACAGCAATTTATGTTCCAAAGCTATGTATAACAAATTACAACAGAATAAGTCAGTACTAATTTTTACGCTTAAAGACCACAACGTCCAGGGTTAAAAGTCACTTGAACATTTTAATAGATGTTAAGAAGTAAACGGAGCTTGTTGATTTTATTCCTGATAAACTGAAAACTGCGCTCTCCAGTAGTATCTAAGAGGCAACTTAGAAATATGGCAGAAGCTACTTTACATACTCATGCACATACAGGGCACATTGTGGAAGAGAAAGCTGTTCAGAGTTGCTTTGGGGACAGTCCCAAGCGTTAACAGAAGCTGTCCATAACTGACTAGAGAGCATCTGACTACTTGGCTATCTCGAGTAAACGGAAAATTGCTGGTCACGCTGACTCCACCTACAGATGACATCTGAAATACGATGCCCATGCTCTGAGCTCACAGTCACACATACTATCATCTTTCAATTTATCGGGTTTTTTTTTAAATAACATAGAAAAAGTAGATGGCAGAGGAAAAGAAAAAAAAATTTTATGGTATAGGTGGATCAAAGACAAGAGGCGATGAGCACACCAGACTGGCAGGC
>NW_010418028.1:4654-37089 GCF_000710305.1 Buceros rhinoceros silvestris | reverse complement strand
CCCCCTCGGGCTCCCAGCCTGTGGAACTGGAGGCATACTGGGGTGCAAGATGCTCCACCTTTTCTCCTTTCCTTCCAGCTAATGAAACCCCTGCAGCGCTCCCACATGTTCAAGGCACTGACCAACAGACTTATTTGCACAAGCAATAGTTTAAGAGGGTTCACATCTTGAGTATAGTTCACCATTATAAACATGCAACATTATCTGTCACTTCTTTAAGGCAACATTCACGCATGAAGCTCCTATCAGTTGTGATCCTCTGAGAGAACCTGAACAGATGTATTTGCAATATAAAGTAAGTAAAACAAGCAGCCACTTGTTTCTGTTCTAGATTACTGACCATATCGTCTGGCATTAGAATGGGACTTCACGAATAAAGCCAGTGGAAGAATTCACCTGGAGTATTATCACTTATAGAAATACATCCTTCATCACTTCACTGCAGCTTCAGATATCAACATTTCTCATCTTTTTTTCTGCAACTGCTTACAACACAAATTTAAATCCATCCTGATTTACAGTCAGTAAATACAAGCACAATGGTTATATTCGACGATACAACTAAGTAATGGCATGTTTCCTATTTCTCAATAAAAGAAAGAATATATTAATCATTAAACCCTACAGCATCAACTAACCCAGCCTGCACCTCTTCCAAAAGCTGGACAGCAATACCAGAAGAATGAATACCGCCACTGCAGGATCTGTATTTTCAGAGTGCTTTCCATAGCAATGGACATGAGTCCTGTCTCTGGATAGAACCGAAAAATCTCAGTGCAGTTTTTTGGACAAAGATGCAAAACTTCTCTACACTCAAATTCAACTCCAGTTTTGCAACAGCATCTACCTAAACATTAATCCTATGTTCTTAACAGGGTCACTTAAACTCGAGAAATAGAAACAGCTCTGCCAGCCATGCTGGAGTTACTTCTGTTGCTATTTTACAATCTTACAAAAGACCTCTAAACATTAAGGTAATAAAGCAAGGACTCTTGCTTTATTAGAATAATTAACGAGACTCTACAACACAGAAATTGCTCAGATACCTTATACTTAACCCAGAAGCTCCAACTGCAGCATTTTCAAAGACAGAGGAGGGCGAGGCAGAACAAAACTAACCCTCAGGTGAATGACAGTGGTTCTGGCACTACAATACTATCTGACCACCTCCACAGCATTTATGAAGATTGCATTTTACAGTCTAAATAACCACTATGCAGAGAAGTTAATTAACCTGAAAATAACTCATGGCAGAATCAAAGAAGAGACATGTGGGTTCCCTAGATGAAATGCTTTAGCTGCAGAAAGATATAAGATGTTTTGAAATACTGTTGAACCAAGGTAAGACACAGTAGCCAGAATGGCCTCAGGATTTTTTTGAGGGACAGCGTATGATCTATACTGGAGTGAGGTATGAATGCACAGCACTTCAGGTACTCTGCAGTAATTGAGTTACTCCACTGCTGCACAGTAACACTGGAGAAGTTTGTCCCTCAGTGAAGGTTTAAGCTGCTTCCTAATTACAGTGGGGTACTTGGAGCAAGATTCAGGACCCCAAGTAATTCCACAAGTAGCAGATAACAACTTAAAGGTTCAAACCCACTTGTTCATAACTCAGGACTCACTTGCAAAAATTAAGAGTTAGCTATTCTAAAAATCTTCTATCCTTCACCACTCCTTTCAAAATAGATTTTGCTTGGCGAAGAATTAATTTTTCTGGCAGAACAGTGAAACCTTTGCATGTTAGTGCACAAGATTTTTTTCCCCCCTTTGCTGTAATCTAATACAACTTCAAAGTAGGATATTCTAACAAATCATATATAAGTATAGCTTAGGCAGATGTATTCAAAGTTGTAATTACTTAAAAAAGCACTTTAAAAAATGACGAGGTATATTCCCATTAAAAGCAACTCCAACAGCTTCCACAACTCAGGTGTTAGTCAGCTGTTGCTCTCCAGACTCCCAACAGAAGCAGAACTACTGCTTAATCAAGCTATGAAGTTAAACAAATGTATTCCAAAAATCTTTATCCCATTGTACAAACTGTGCTCTTCCATACTTAACTCCAATATATAGGCAATATTTATATTCTTTTGCAGAATAACAACCTTGATATTGCCAGAGAACCCGAGCCCTTACAGAACTGAGAGATACAGGGATGCAGAGCAGGAACGACAGAGCCATCAGCAATGCACAGCCTAAATAAACCCCAACAGCACGGGCACACCTGGCAGTTCTGCCCTTTAGGAACATCATCACATCACAGGGAGTCAAATCTATAGTATAATAAACTATCTCTCAGCTAAACTGTATCAGGTGCATCTGACCACACATACCCTTCTACCTCAGTGCAATAACATCAGCTTCACCTTGAATAGAGTTCCCAGATCCCAATCTGTACTCTCAAACCCAGCCCATGCACGGCACTTGCGTGAACTCCACGTGCCAACCGCAATTCAAGAGGAAGGGAACCGTGACAGCTGGCGGCCCAGAGATGCGACTGCAGGTTTTTGTTGTTGTTCTGGGTTGAGGCTTTTGGGGAGGCTGGTTGGTTATTCATTTTTCTTCTCTGGGTTTTGATTTCATTGGGTTTTTTTTACCTGCTGCCTATTTTACTATTAAGTTCACTGATGAAGCTTGATCATACATTACCTTTTCATTCCCCGACCCAGGTACCGTTTGTACACGCTGGCTATCGATCTAGAACTTCAAAAGCCTTTCGCATGAAAACCTACCTTCCCTCTGGCTTATCCCTCATGTCTGCAGTTATACCAAACTCCTGGCAATTCTGCGTTTTTATTTGCTTTTAAAAAGAACTAAAAATAAATTCTTAGCCAGATAAATTCTTCAGAAGTTTGTAATGAATTAAAAAGTAGGTTAGAAAAAAAAAACATTAAAAGTTGTATTTATTAGTAAGCATTAGTGAAGCCACAGATTATTTTTGAAGTATTCATTAGATAGACTAAAAGCTTTATTAAGTATCTAATAAAAACGCTACAAAATAAAAATTCCAAGTCTTAAACACATGGAAAATATTCAGTGTTGTTACAAGAATAAATATAAAAAACAAAGCTATAAATACAGAAATATAGACTTTTGGACTTCTGTAACTGGAGAATAAGGTGAAATTTTCATGTTTACAGTTTTATGAAGGCTTATTGAAATGGGAACATTACTCCTATTTCTTTTCCAAGGAGCCAGATTAAACATGACAGTCATTATTTCAGACTACCCTTTCCAATTAAAAACTTCCCTTATTTTTAAGTCCCGCAACTTAACTAACATGAACAAGAAAAGTAAGAAATGTTGTTTCAACTTTTTAAAAATAAATCTTTGATGAAAAGGTTAGTTCAGTGACCAAATTGTGTGTAGATTGAATGTTATTTAAAGAATAGGAGGGTATTTTGTAACGCTTGCTAGCAGCACTGTTCCCAGGATGGTTACAGCACGATTACTTAGCCCTGTCAAACTTCAACATTAGTGACACCACCCTTAAACTGGCAAGTGTGTTATTCGTGATTATTCCATCAGATCTGCAGAGCACAGGGTGTATAAGAAAGATTAACAGCTACAAAAGCTGTCCAACACAGGCCTCGAGAGGGGAGGGGAACCTGCTGAGGTCTGAGCACAGACTGACCTTAACGTGCCAGTTCAGGGTTTAGAAGGAGGAATGGCCGATTATCCTGCAACAGCAGAGCCCCAGCACACGCTAGAAAGAAATGAAGCACACTGCAGTTGATTTTCACTATTGGTTATCTCTGTTTGTAATAAAGACAGGAAGGAGGGAAAGCGTTTTAAGGTTAGATTGGGAATTTGAAGTGGAGGTAATGGGATTAAACTATTTTTCTGTGTCAAATAAGCCAGAAATTAAATACTGAATGGATACAGAATCTTGTAGATGCACGAAAATCTTAAAAAACCCTTCTTATAATGAAAAATTTGATAATAAATGCACCCCTTCCCTACATCTCAAAAAGGAGCTTTACACGATAGAACCCTCTTGCCCCCCAAAACATTTGCTGTCCAAAGCTGTTTTTCAACAGCTTTGTAACTGGGTAAAAAGTACGTTTAGCTTATTATCATAGAGGAATTCCAACAGAAATCACCCCATTTTAGTCTGGTACAGATACAATGGAATGAATCAGTATTTTCTCCTAGTGCTCTGCCACCCTGCTTCATTTCCAAGGTCCTCAGGAAGGAATCTTCCTATTCCATTTTACCTATCCAGACACATAGGCTGATTCTAATGACAGAGCGCAAATCACTCCATGGGCAACTAATTCTGCCTTTAATTTTTTTTTTTTTTACATTATAAGAAATGTACCATTTTATTTTTCTGTATCGTCCTTAAAAAGCATGAAACACAGCTTTATGAGGGTGGCAGAGTAAGGTTGCGCAGGTTTTCTTCTCATACTGGTTCTGCACACTTAAAGTAACCTAAGCCGGGTCTAGGGGCTGAGCTACATCCAATAAATGACAGAAGAGCCTCAGCCATCAAACAGGACATTTTTTAAATATATCGCTTCTGCCATCACAGTAGACACTGTGTCTCAAAGAAAAACAGCAGAGATTTCAAATGCTTAAGTACAGATGCTATATTAATGCTTTAGTTCAGATTAGAAATGTGCCATTGCAGCAAATTCACTGACCATCCCCAGTGGCTACTTGCTGGTTCATATGACAGAGCTGCCTTGGAGCATATTAACTTCATTGCTTTTGGGCAAGACCAGACCAGATGTGCTCAAACTACTATTTGGCATTCTGTCCACCGGATCAGACATTAGCAAGTGTGAAATAAAACTCCCCAAAACGCATGTAAAATTCTTTCCTGCTCTGTAGATTAGCTCCCTTCGTATCACACCACATCATTTGTTAATGCAGGCATAGCCTAAACCGTGCAAGGAAACCTTCAGTTCATCCTACAGGGCACGCACCTTTCAAGATATAATCTCATGGTGATCAAACTTCTGCTGCACCAAGCCTATAATGATGCTCTTTGCATTTTTGCTAAGACCAGGACACTGAGCTGCATGGACTTTTGATTCAACTGAGTACAGCCGTTCCAGAACAAGTTCATGTATGAAACTAACTGCTAATTCCTTATGAAAACTGTGTTAGGGCTGACATGGAAATGAGAAGCACAAAGAACAATTTCTTGTATGTGAATTCAAAAGGGCAGCATACTTTCTGCGAGAAGCTGAAAAATAACAGGATTTTTCCCTGCAGTTTGTGGGTCAAGGCAATGACAGCTGCTTCTCACGTGCAGATCATGAGACAAATGTCAAAATGACAGGATGGGGGGGGAAAGAAATGCCAGCTAGAGCAGGGAAAAAGCCAATCCAATCTATCTTCTTCTTGTCTACCTGCCAAAGGGCGAGGCATGGGGAGTGAACGAAGACATCAAAATAAACCCCGTGTTCTCTATTGTAGCTGTATAGTCACAGGCTGTGAACTTCACATCAATCACAGTCCTGTCAGCCTTTTGCATTGCTTGCTCTTCTCCTGGAATGCTCACAAACAAAAGCTAGATATGGAATTTATTAAGAAAAGGCATTATGCCACAGCAGTACACAGCCAAAGAGATGAGATCCACATCACTGAGATCCACAGGCTTCTGGAGGTCACAGAGCTAAACACGTCTGCTAAGCACGTAGGTCTGGGTGCCACTGGAGCAGCGCATTCTCTCCTGCTCACCCACAGCACAACAACAGGAAAACCTCTGCACAGGAAATACTCCTTCCTACATCTATCAACCTCCAATAGTCAGAACTTGACTTATTCTCTGTAATTTTCTATTAAATTTGTACCTGCTGCAACCAAAAAGGGCAGCTGCACAACTTCATTGTCAGACAGCTCTCAGGAATCTTCTCCAACTTTCAGTTAATGTTTGTGGTACTTTGCAGAAAGCACCAACGGAGAGCAAATAGCTTTCCTGACGTCTTTATAAAGGAAAAACTTTTCCAGTATAAACAGCCCTTCTATTAACTATATTATACTTCCAGCAAGAAAATAAAAATTAAGGAAACAGAGCAGCACTATCTCTTCACCACAGCCAAATCCAAGTGACATAACTGGGAAGAAACAACGCTCTCATACGTAAGACTCTTTAGAGAAACATGTTTCCCAGTAACTAATTAGAAACTGCAATAATGAAAAGGGCTGTGATTCCTTCCCCTTCTCCAGACTTTTTACCAAAACGTTTCTTCTTGGAAAACCATGAGAAAAGCTGCTAGTCTTACACATTATACTTTTTTTTTTTTTTTTTTTTTTTTTTTTTTTTTTTTTTTTTTTTTTTTTTAAACACAGGGTATCAGCTGTGAACTCACCTGGGCACTGACATGGAGAACTACATTCCACAATTGCCTATGTGCTACTAGAATCTACACACAGATAATCCCTGCTATGCGCAGGTTTCAGCAGCTAACTCTCTCATTATCTTGATATATACCATGGACAAAAATCCGAGACAGTCAGAAGCTGAGATCTAATGCTTTAACCCTCAGTCATCATCTTCCCTATATTTCGTATGTCTTCAAGCCCGTGCTGTAGTTCTGAATTGGTAAATCTTAGGGAATTGCCTAATTCACAGGCCACGTTGCCACCTCAGATCCTGATAACAATTTTAAGATCCATGAAGTCCTGGGCTCTATTTATCCTGTAGCATTTTTGCCACGGCCTAAAAGGTTTCCTTTCCTCTGAATAGAACACGCCTGTTTCTCTGATCTAGTCATGACACACTGGACCAAAAGATGGGAACATAAATGTTCACTGCTTACCCCTGTCAATAGGAACAAAATCAGACATGTTGAAGAAAGTTGGTTAACTTTTGATAGAGTTCACTTGACTTCCTACTTCAGCAACTTCTGTCCAGAAGTACAGGCAGACGCTTCCTTGGGAAGAACCAGCTTGTACTGAATGGTATCTAGAAGTACACTGCTCCTACAAGAGCAGAAACCACATCCTCACCTCAAAACGCTTAACACAGGAGAGAAACAGCTCGTACACGCACAGATGTAAGTGGCTGAAGTACTACAGTGATATGCTAAGGCTACTACTTACTTGCAAGTGCTATAACCAGATACATTTCACTTTCGCCTCAAACACCATTGTAAGCAAACAATAAGAATTCTCTTCTTCAGACTGTCAGATTCTAAACCTGCTTTCACCCACAGGTCAAGTTATTGTTGCTCTTCTCACTGAGAACCTTCTCCCTCCACTGTTTCTCAAGCTTCTTGTAAGTAAGGCACTGTATCTTTGCTTGTTACATTCAGTTAAGCAGCTCTGCACGTAACAACTTCTCCCAAGCCCTTCAGAACAGCAGGCTTATCCGCAAGAACTAGCTTTGGCTTTGTTAAAAAAAAAAGGTTATATTCCATTAGTTCAAATATACCCACTTTAATGTGAAGAGCATTGACTTGGTATTACATGCAAGTGTAAAAGCATTTCAAAAATCCATGTACACAACTGCGTACGTGGATCTGTGTAGTACACAAATTTTATGTATTTACTTTAACTGCTCTGAAGTGCTCTAGGTAGTAGAGCTTTTTTAAAAAAAAAACCACAAACTATTTCCTCTATCAAAAAAATGGAACCAAATTGGTATTTGTGCAGGCAAAATTTGTCCAAGTTCACTTGGGCAATATTTCCTCTGTAAATAATGAATCACTCTATTTTCTCCAGCTAAGTGCTCAGGTAAGCGTCTTACCACAGAGACCACTGTACCAGGAGTTCATTTTGCATCTTCCTGCCTTCAACCAGACGGCACAGGGACTTAGTGCCGACTCAACCAGCGGGAGTTTAAGCAAGATCAAACACTAAGGGAGAGATCTGAACTGCACTGCTTTTTTGACATCTTTTCCCCGTTGGCTTTTGAAGTGGAGCAGGAACTTCTGCTTAAATGAAATGAATCTGGGATGTACTTCCAGTCCTTTGTGACCATGACTTCAAACAGAAATGCCAGCACCCAGGCTCTGATAGAATGACAAGATACTACAAATAAACCCCCTTTGTATGAATCTTAGAGCAAAACAATTTCAATAGCAAGAGCAGATGTTACTCTTGTCCTCTGAGTCTAGATCACAAACTGATTAAACCAATTTTGTTGTTTGTTTTATAAAACGGAGGGAAGGAATGCTTCTCCTGACTGACGTGGCAGATGCAGCTTCTTTAAAAAACAGCCCCAGAATTTCATTTCTCTATATAGACTACAACGTCATTGACTTCAATTTCCTAAGCATAACCACTCAAAACCTTATTTTCTAACCCCTCCCCGCCCCCTTAACACAAAACCACTTTTCAGTTGAGCCAAATCTACATTAAACATCAGGAAACGCACTGACAATGACACGGGGACGTAGTTAACAAACATGGACTTATAGCCTATTTTCACAGAGCCCTTACACTTCCTAAAATGAAGGTAATACTTTCATAATATGGTCTGAATTTCAGCAAACTAGAAAGAAGGGCTGAAAACAGCAGAAAATTATACAATACTGCAATTTTTTCAATACCTCTACAGTACCGTATCACGTGCTCTCTGCCTTCAGTTACTTTCCAGGAGCCTGTTAGCAAGTTTATAATTTTATTTAGGCATACTCTAATTCAATTTAAAGATCTTGTTATCCAAGATTTAACACCAAGTCAGATCGAGGTTAGGAGTTTATACATGTCAGTATATATTATTTTACTTAGGAGTGAGATAAAAACTAAATAACCTAGTTTTAATAAACTGATGCTAAGACTGACCTGAAATCCAAGGAATTTGCTCATTTTTACTTCTGAATGTTATTTTTTTTTAAATTATACTTCTGCAACTAACAGAGCTGGGGAGAAGTATTTCAGATTTCACACACATACCTATGGGTCTTTTCCTTTCAATAGCTCATCTCCAATTTGTGTTTGATTCTCTTATTATTATCCACAGAAAATGAATTCTGTAGCAACACACACCTAAACGTTACCTATGTTCTAAAGATTTGACCAGCGTTACCTTTACTTTGCCATTAAAATAAAAAAAAAAACAAAATCACACTGATGTATTCTTTGTCTGAAAAATGCATACACTTCAGTGTATTTAATTTAAAGGCAAGCTCAGCTGAACTTCCCATGATCCTGTTGCAGCAATCATTCAGCCAGGTTTCCTGATACTGTTAAGCCTCTTTGGCACAAAATAAAACATCAGGTCCATGGGTGGGCATTGCTTGTAGTCCTGCTGCTTCCAAGGTGATCTCATCTGCTACAGAGCTAAGCGCTCTCCTTGAAGAGACTTTTCCACAAGACAAGACAGCGTCAGAGCTGATGATGTCCCACCATGGCTCCCTGACCTCAGGGTAGTCACCTTGTTCACTTACCCTTCTCCCAGGATGCCAACTCACAGTGACCCTAAAAAAACACAGCAAAGCTTCTTTCCCCCAACCCTTCACTGGGGGAAAAGGGCTTTACCACTGAAGTAAAGGCAAAAGGAGCAGCTCACTCAACTCTAATCACCCATCATTTGGTCTCCATTTAGCATTCAGGCAGCCACTGCATTAGAGAAAAGAGGAAGGGAGCAGCTAGATGAAAACAGGGACACTGCAGCAGGGCTGGGTCACAGACAGGAGTAGTCCAGGCTAGATACTAGGCTCAGTATCAGGCACAGAACTATCCCGCTGCACAAAGCGCCTACAGTTGCAATTCTCCCAGCACGCTGGTCAACTGCTCACCACTCTGCAAACTTTTCCAATACAAGTCCAAGCCTGATAAGCTCTGCTTCTGTTAACTGGCCTCTCAAGGAGCTAAACAGGCCAGCAGCAAGGTCCCTGTGCTCACACAAACACACACTGATGGTGGCAGGTTGCAGGCAAACTCAGCAGTTCGGTTCGCCACAGGAGCCCTTAACAGGAAGCCTGTCACTTGATGTACATTCTATTTGCATTAACCCATCAGCTTAGGGGGAAACTGGGGTCAGCATTATGTAGTTCACTAATTAGCAGAGAGTACTCGAGTAGGTCATGACAACCACCACAGCGGTATCATGATTCTTTGACCACAAGATATTCTTAGTGATAACTGTCAATATTTTGATACTGAAAGACTACCAGCATAAGCAACAGGACAAAAAAAAAAAGTTATTTCATAATCACAATCCATAAGGGCAAATACATACCAGTTTCCCCCAGATACTCAAGAAAAGTTACTTTATATGAAATCTTATTTTTTGTAAAGTACGTTGAAGTGTGATACATTTCTTCATGTGGATGTCTTAAACAGGAATTTGCATTTAAGTTCACTAATCATTTGCCATTTTCTCCTTGTTTGCTGCCACATCTAAAAGCACTGCAGTTTTCTAGACTCTCATTGTAAGAAAAATTCAACAGGTTTACTTACGCATTAGGTTGTAAATGTGCTTTTCTGCAACATGTTCCGTAAACAGCTTTATAAGGTCATCTTTTAAGTCTCTGTTAAGCTTGGTTTCTATGTAAAATTTATTCTGGAAAATAAGACAGAAGTTTTCAAGTTTGTTTTTCAGAATAGCGAATCAAGTAAATTTACTTTTCTCCCCAAATAAAAACAGTTCAAAGTTTTAAAGCTGTAAACTATTTGACCTGTAAAGTGCTTCCCTGGCGACTGCACTTCCACTAAATAGAACATTCCCGTACAACAAAACACACACGTATTTAGAGTTAAGAATGCATGTGGTACTATCAGTAACGAACCAACTTACATACAGGCGTGCATTTGGGTTTTTCCTATATCTACAGATATATCTCTGTATCAATCCAGAATGGGGAGTTCGTAAGAAAAAAAAAAAAATCACTAATTCTAGAACTTTATGAAAGATCCAACACCAAAATAGGGCTGGACATCATGTTGATAATAAAAGAAAACTTTTTTATCAATGTCTGAAAGTAATTAAGCCATTAAAATAGGTACATTACAGTAACAACTCATCAGTGCAGCTCCCCACTTCTGCGGTTCATCAACAATCTCAGAGGATAGTGAATCAGAATTAATCTACTGTGGAGGTAAGTCATATATACAAATCCATGCAAAACCGATCTACATTAAAGCTGTTAGGATTCAATCATCTTAACCCCCTCAGCATTAATAAATTCACCTCTTCGGCCCTCAAAGGAAATTCTACTCATGAGTTCCCTAAGGGCTTCCACACCTAATGTACTACTTGGTGTTATTTCTCAGTCCTCGGCCCACAATTAATAGTAAGATTTCTTGTACTTTAGTCACAGGGGGGATTAAATGCTGGGAAAACTAATTGTTTCAGGATAAATCTCCTACTGCTACTACACTACCATGGAAGTAGAACAACTGAATTCACCTGGACAACTTATACAGAAAAGTTAAACTGCAACAGAAAATCAACAATCAAAAATAACGTACTGGAACAGTTATCTGAAACATTTACTACAGGAAGGGATATCTTAAGGGAGAAGGAGTTTTCCTGTTCACTAAAGCTTTTAACATAACTGGAACACACCCTCAGAACACCGTAAGAGCAATCTGTTTTTGTGAAACTCATTCTCTTGGCCATTACCAAAACTTTACTCATACCATAATAAACTGTCCATGCAGGAACCACTAAAATTTCAAGACAAGCATTAGCAGCAGTTACTTACCTTTAATGAAAGCTGAACTTACTAAAACAATGACAATCCAAGGACTGAACAAATGCCCCTGCTGAAGTTTGTTTGCTGCATGGATGGACCACAATCTTAAAAAGGTTAAAAAATTCAGTAACTTCCTACTGCCAGTTCCCTCCTGCAGCTATCCCACCTGTAGAGGTTTTATCAAGGGCTACTACTCAGTTGCTTCCCATCAACCTGGGCCTGTTCTTCGAACAGGATGGAGGGAAAGGCTCTGCAGACAGAACCACCTGGCTTGTAAGAAACAAATTCACTTCACTGGTACCATTTTTGGTCAATGGCGAATTGCCACGGCAACAGAAATTCACAGCAACTGAAGATGCACATCTTCAAGGAAGTGTCAAGCTACACACCATACTACAGTCTCACACCAGACCGATCTTCCTAAACCATTCCCACCTTCAGCTTCCTGACCCCATACTACCACGCACCCACTGGTGCGACACACAGGAGTGACCAAAGCATCTCAGCACGAGCCTGACCTGAACCAAACCTGACAATGATTCTCATGAGCTAACAGATGAGATGCACCCAGCTAAGGAAATAACTCACTCTGTCCCCTTCCCAGCCTGCAGACTTTCTTACATTAAAAGCAGCTGGAAACAACAAGCGCAAACTGTGATGCTTGCTTTTAAGAATTGAAAAGCCTGTACCTTCAGTTTCCTAACTAGAAAAGCAGCAAAAAAACCCCAGTAGTTTCAAGGAGAAGAGTTACAACACAGTACTTATATACAGAACAGCTGTAAAATACTCTTCACATTTACTCACTTGGAAACACCTTTCCAAAAAGATGTTACACCTGCAGGGATTTAAATAGACAATGAAAAAACCACCTAAACTAAGTACTTCTCTTCCAATCCATGGCGCTGAAAGCAGATAGAAGAGCTGTTACCTTCCCATTCTTGTTAGTAGAAAAGCAGGAAGATTTTCTATTTAAGATGTCACTACCTAGACTGTACCAGTATTTCTTGAAAAGTGTGTCAAGTCACCTAAAGGTCTAACTGACAGGTAGTAGGTAAGCAGAACTAATAACTGAGATGATCAAATGTGATAGAACCATTCCTTCTAAAAACCACCACACCATTGCAATCTGGCAAACACTGAGACACATAATTGTGTTAGTATTAAGAGGTGAGCAATAAATACTTGAAAGAGAAAAAACAGTATAAAAAAGCACTTCTCATCCACATAGATATACTCAGATATATTTGTGTATACAGACACACACAAAATGCCCTCTAGCTGATAAGCAACAAAGTGCAATACCACACAGTAAGAAGAGAAAAATGAGGCAATGAAAGAATTCTTAACTATCCTAAAACCACAGTGCTCTCAAACGTTAGGCTCATTTAATGCCACAAGATAAGAGATTTTCAGTTATATCTCTCAGTATAATTAACAATTGAGAACCTATTAGAAAAAAGTCTATCATCTAAATGCTGATTTAAATTTTCCTTAAAGTGGAAATAGGATTTTTATTCATTCATGTGAGCAGCATACTGTGGTATGTACAATCTGTGAGCATCCAGAGTAACCTCATTTAGATTTACAAAGCAAACAGTTATCCACAAGGAATCACTTTCAGGAATAAAGCACTGTGGGCTAAGCTGACTTCCAGTTTAATCTGCTTTATCTGCAGTTATATCTCAGAACTTCCGAAGGTGCTTCAACCCACAGAATTTTGGAGGGATAAAAGTACTTTGGGTCTCCATGCTTTCCTGAAAAGTCTGTAGCTGTGATAAAGGCTGTAGCCACATAAAAAATGCACCAGAATGTGACAAAGAAAACCACTAGCACTCCTAGCAAGAAGGAGAAAGAAAACTCCCTCAGTTGCAGAGTCAGTCCTCTCAACCACCACTCCAGACAAGCTTTGAAACACACTGTGGTCCCCATACACAAGCAGGTGACTAGAACATGGTTTCTTATGTATCAGGAGAATAAAATACGGCTGTTGATATCAAAACACAGGGGACTAAGCCTAAGGCAAAATGCTGTGCCTTGCCTGGCCACCAAGGGACAAACACGTGTTCCAGCCATACAAAAGAAGCTTTAGCTTTTCCTTGGCTTCGTAGATACTGTAAATATTTAAATGCATATTATGAGTTTTCCTAAGCAGCATTACAATCATCCTTTTGGAACAAAGCTTATCAGTGCAACTTGACAGCCTTGGGAACTCCTGAATACAGCAATCACATCACCACCAAAAGAGGAAAGCCCTGCAGCTTCTGATAAAAAGGCAGAACTCAACAACTTAGTCCTCTACACTTAAAAATACATTGGAAATGTTAAAGTAACTGCAAAGCTCTATTTTATACTGTGGAATAATTAGGCTTTCACCTCTGATAATTGTTTTTTGATTGTATTTTCTTCTCTAAATAAAGGAAACTGCTGCTGCTGTATTGAGAGAAAACTCGATTAGATACTACAGCATAAAATTGCAGGAGTGGCTGTACTCTAAAGTACTTCCAAATGCATACAGAAAAAAACAAGAGGAAAAACACTTTCCGTCCTGACTTCTCTAGAGATATTTTCCACATTGTGCACAACACTGATTAATAAATTATTTCAGAGAAAAAGTATGAGCCTTAATTTGACATTAGCCCTCAAACCCAGCTGTAGAGCTGAGCCAAATCAGCACTGCATTTGGCAGCAAGAGGAACTAAGACTTAACTCACTCTCAGCCCTAACTTGAATTAAGTCACTTAATGAGAAAGTGTTTGCAGGAGTTTTACTACTGAACAAATCACCAGTCATGCTTTAAAGAAGCTTCTCCTTTAAAATGATAGTAATTCTTTTTTTGAGAACAAAGAAAAGTGAAAGTACTCTATCTCACTATTAATTTTACAGGGCTGTTTATTACTCATTAACCATTTCTGCTATGCTCAGATATCAGTTAGACTCGGACTCTAAAGAGAAACAATGGGATAGAGATCACTCCTTATTTGAAGGTACAAACACCACATCACAACTGTGCACAGGAAAAATACGGAAATCTATGCAGCGATTATACTTTGTCTGGTCATATAGACAAATAAATAAAATAAATAAAGCCTGTCTGTTCGTGTTTCTATCACAAACATTTTATCAATGTTAGTCAGGCTAACACTGTTAGTTAGTTAGACCCAGGCTGCCCAGGGCAGTGGTGGAGTCCCCACCCCTGGAGGGGTTGAACAGCCGTGTCGAGGTGGTGCTGAGGGACAGGGGTCAGGGGGGACCTGGCAGAGCTGGGGGAACAGTCGGGCTCGATGAGCTTAAAGGTCTATTCCAACCAAAACAATCCTGTGACACCCAGCTCAAAAAAGGCAAATTCCTCATTTAATGCAACTCATCTGTATGGTAAGATTACTGCTGAAAGACTGGAGCAAGTTACCTGGTTTCAGACAGACTCACTGAAACGTAGGAGATGTGTCTAACAGACACAGCTTGCCAAACTATGGGAAGCTACTAATGCGAGTAATTTTGAAGAATTTGAGATTTATTTGATCTCAATCACTTTAAATGTTTTTTTAAAGTTTCTTCCACAACAAATATTTCCTTTTTTTTTTTTAAATTCTAAGTGATGGCAGTGCAACGATGGTTTCCAGGCGAATGACAAATCTCAAGCGTAAGTAACTCGTTACCACAAAAAAAAGCAACAAAAGTTCTGGCACGTTGACAAAACCAGTGCAAATTATAAACTTCTTCAGAGGTATAGAATATAAATTACAAAATCAGCATGACATTTATATCCAATAGTTTCTGAACCTCTGCAAGTATGCCTGAGAGTGCCTTGAACACAAGCTTGCCTTCCTCCAGTCAATGCTCTAACTTGCTTTATCAAGTGACACAGACATTTCCGAGAGACATTTGTCTTGTCTGAATCTGTGCCACTTAAAAGCAAGAAACAATCATCTTTGTAGCCTGCCCAAAATACCAAGCCAACATATAACACACCAATAAATACTCTGCTCAAAATGGTATAAATAATGACCTAACTATTTGAGAAGAGTTTTTTTACAATTAATATAAAAACCATTCCCCCCCATTCCCCAGAAAGAAATATTAGGGCAGAAACCAATTGCAAAACTCCGTATTTAAAAGTTGGCCATCTTCCTCTCCCCACAGAATTTCATCAACTTATGCAGGTAGCAAAACCAGGCATAAATCATAAGTTCTACAAGTTAAAAATCATTATAGCTCAGTTTTATTCTTTTACTTTCAGTCAGTATCTTGTGTATGGACATACTTTATTTGAAAATAATTTTCTAAAACTTACCATATATATGAAAAGAGGCACAATGCTCTGCAATGCTCCCATATACTGTCCAAGAGCTACGTTAAATCTTTCAATATAGAGCTCTGGAGGGCTGGCCTGCAAGAAACCGTAAAAGTCAGGTTGTAATGTGAACAAGAGAAAGATCTGGAACAGCATGGGCTATGCTTTCACAGCAAACTCAAGGAACCACAAAGAATTTGATAAGCTAAATCCACACAAAGCAAGCCACACATCATTCCAGAGTTTCTGCTATAATTCCCTCCAGCAAAGACAGTTCTCTTCAGGAACTGGTTTTTGCCCAGGACTATACATCAGTAAGAAATACAGTACGTCTGTACCAAACCAGCATTTAGCATATGCAAATAAACACTTATTACAGACCAGACCTTCATTTTGAAAGAACTATCTGCCACCCCTAGAATCCATAACCAAATTTCCACAAGTGCTGTGGCGTGTGCTCTGACCCCCCCGCAGGCGTTTACTCCAGGACAGCAGGGTGGCATCGAGCTGCTGCTTCACATCTGGGCTGGCAAGGAGCACATTCTCCAGCTCTGGGGAACACTGTCCTTCACCCAACACACCTCAAAGTTTTTGCTGGGTCACCTAAGGGAAGGCAAGTATTCGGGGCATTATGTTGGAGGGACTATGAAGCAATGCCTTCAGATAGGGTGTCCTGCACTCCAGATCAGGCCCACAAAGATCCGCAGCGCTCCACCACACAGCATCACCCCCTAGTCCCAAGCAAAACTTTGCTGCACAAAACCCAAATGTGCCATCTTTATGATAGGTCTTGCAGAGCCCGCAGCAGCAGCACTGCTATTTTCTGCGTACAGCATCCCCCGGAAGGAAATAAGGAAGCTCTGTTCCACAGCAAGCTAAGTGAAACCGAGAAGGGAACCAGGAAAATGGGAAGCACTACCCACCGTTTCTTCTATAAATATTTATTTGGAGGATGCAGGCTTGCTGCGTTAGAGCATTCAGGAGAGCGCACCCAGGGATGGAAGTGGAGCTGGGGTAACGTGTTTCTCCACTATGCCCCTCTCCATCCCAACCCACCCATATCCAGTGCTCTGCCTCTAGCCCAACTCCTGCCTTCCCTACCATGGCCTTTTCGAGGAGGGGGTGGGTAGCTGCCCGAGTTTCTACTGTTCCTATACATATACACACCTATACACACCCAAGGACAAAGTGTTGCTTGCTAGTGAGAAGAAAAACTCTTCCCTTGCACCATTCTCCCCTCTGACAGCGCCAAGCCAGAAGAGGAGGGATAACACAGCAGTGACTGGGACGTTGCAAGAAAACAAGCTCCAAGATTTTTCTAAAGCCAAAGCGTCTGTGGCATGAGAAATACACAAGGCTAGCAGCATCTCAACCACCTTGTCAGAACTCGAGCCTCTTATCTTTACGAAGCAGATTTTTCAACCTTTGTATGGACATTCACCAGCAGCTCCAAGAGATCAGTTAAGAGTTTATGTTGACTTTTTGCTCTAGGTATTCTAAATTTACAAAGTTTTTTTTCCTTTGAACTAGCTTCTTTCGCCTCCCTCCTTAATGTGCTTAATGGACCTGTGGGTAATTTTCACAGCAAACACCGATACAGAGCAGACGTTTCAGAAAGGAAAGCAAACCTGGCAAAGGAATAAAGAGTGTTATTCCCTACGCTGTTGCCAAAGGTTATATATGGTTATTCCTCATTTTGATCGTACGTTTTTAATCTTACTGCAGATGCAGTTCTCAGGAGTGGCCAAACAAATTTTGGTTCAAAATGCCAACACTGTATGAAGGCGGCTATGAATGCCAAGGATTCCCTTTCATATACAGTCACATATATAATTTGTTGCAAATAACATGCAATGAAATCTGCATTTCTAAGCAGTATGTATTCCTGCTTCACTCTTCTTTAACCTCAACTTTAAATATGGTTATAATGTCTGATTTGTAAAGACTTGGTAAATAGCTTCTAAGATTAAAGGAAAAGAAAAATTCTACTTCAAAGAACAAGTCAGACAAAAGGAGACCATAGCTGACACGGGGCATCACTCCTCTCTCACTGACAGTCTGCACTTTTCATACCAAAAAAATCCAACAAAAAAATAGAGACAGAAGTTGTCTGGACAGTGTGTGGCTTAGTCCCATGAACAGACTCTGGGCAACAGTACCCAGCCAGTCTGCCACTCTTTTTACAGCAATTTAAGGACTGATCTCCTTTTCCTCCACTGACGATGAAAACTGCTAGCTCACCTCCCAAAGCACGTGTCACATTACAAGGGAACAACAACTGCACACCCTGCTGTCTCCTGAGAACACCCTCAGGAGTCCTTCAGTGGAAGGCGGGATACCTGCTGAGCACCACCACCGTGCAACCAAGTGGAAAACAACTGCTCTAAAGACAAAAAAAGCTAAGAAAGTCCTGATGGCTTCAGAGGAAGCACTCACTAGTGTCAGGCAAGAGTCAGGCCTTGCCTCTGGAATGCAAAACCACCATGCTAGCTGCTTTATCAGCAGGAGATGGTACCTTTCCGGTTTATTCTCCTTACAGGGTGTCATGTCAAGCCTCAGTCGAGACACTAACAGGAAAGCACATACTACCTGACTCTGCTTGTTTCCAAAACAAAAGAAGAAAAAAAAAACCACAAAAAGAATCCTTGACAGTCAAACTCTCCTCAATTCCTGCTTGGCTTGTAAACTACCCAAAAACCCAAGCCAAAGAGAAATTCGTAACAGTATTTTCACAGCTCATCTATGAATTACCATAATCTGTGTGGGGAAAACAGAGCAATCTGTCTTCTGTTCATCACGGTGTTACTGTAGGGCTGCTCGAAACTCCGTCTGAAATCAATTACTTGTTTGAGCACAGGAATTTTCTCCACATCTCTATATTCACATTAATAAGACAGTAACTGGAGTGGAACTAGCTTTATATAAACCACATGAATTTTATAAACTAAAAAGCAGTGCATGGCAACAAATTCATGAGTAAATGGATGTTGCTAAGATTCTTCTATTAATTGGCCTTCATTAGATTAGAACTCGCATTTTTTAAAAAATCCATATTCATACAGCTATAGCTATTTAAAAAAAATAAACTGCTTGGGCTGACATTTTTCACTCTTGCTCCCAATCCAGAAAAGATAACACATACATTCAGCTGTTTTAACTACAGGCAAGGGGCAGAATTAAGCATGACATTTACTTCTTACAACACCACCCCCCAAAAATATTAAGCCTTTAAATCCACTCCTACCTTACCTGAGGGATGTATTACAGAAGCTATTCAAAAGAAAGAAAAACATACTGCTAGCCTAAGGATTTCCAAGGTGGAAGAGGAACTTGGTTTCTTCACTCCTCCCCCTGAATCCTATCAAACTGTCAATTCAGTTGGAGCTTTTTGGTTTGAGGTTTTTTTAAGACACTCTATAAAGGGAGAGAGTTTAAATCCTCTCCTACATTTGCTCTCATCTACTACTCACAGGGTTAAGAACAATTTTCTAGTGGCAACTACACAGTGCACCTGTCCATGGCAGCACTGCGTGTTTGGTCAGGTTTCTCAAATCATGATGCAATTGCATTTGCTTAACATTTTCAGCTCCGTTTTCAGTCGACTACTTCTTAGCGTAATGCGCTATGGCTGCTGTTAAAAACGTCATTTAATCTCCTTACACACCACAGTCAACATCCCAGCACCAAGAGAAATGAGACGGAAGACAAAAACACATTGGAGAAAGGATGACATGTAACAAGACATCTTCAAGCAAAACAAGCAGTTAGAGCCCTGGTACACTAAATTAGTCTTTCCCTTATGTGAAATCAAATATCTAGGCATTTCAACGAACTTGCGGACAAGGAACATGAAAAAGATGTGGGAGTTTTCCAGCTTGAAAACCAGTTTGAATATCATTCTGTAACTGAACACACCAATGAAACCAGAAGACACACTGCTGGCTCAAGACAACTCAGAAATGGCTCACAAGAAAGAAAGAGGGACAACAGTTCCTTGCTTGAGGAACACAATGTGAATCTGTTTGCGAACAGTTGTCTGGCACAATCAGCAATATATTCAGTAGAGCTTACATCCTACGTTGCATGATGGGCAGTTCCACCTTCCTGGGAACATGCTCGCTGCCAAGATGCCAGCACACATGCTGCAGCATCTCTCCCACGCCTGCCAAGTGAAAAGGGAGAATGGCTATGACTGCACAAATTAACCTGCTGTTCATATAAGTGGCCTGAATCTTTTAAAACAGTTTTTCTTCTTTCTCAAGAAAATGTAATCTGTTTACTTTGCTTTGCAGACAATTTCTGTGATGCCCAGGCCTACCTCACCAGACGAGGGTACAATTAAAAGGCTTTACCACAGATAGACATCAAGCCAAAGCACAACTCATTCAACGAGTGACTGTCTCTCCCTATTCAAGTCAGCACTCTGAACTGTTCAAAGCTGTAAAATGTTGGGACATACTCTCACATAATTGTCTCCGAGCAGGGTAGCAGGTGTAGGCCGCCTTTCCATCTCCATTCCACGTGTTTATAACACAAAAAGACATTGTCTCTGAGGACCAGCAAAACTCTGTTGAACTCTGTTTTCAGAGCCTTTTCCATCTAGTAAACACATATTCATATACATATTTGTGCCGTATTTACTTCTGCATGTCTGTAATTACATCACGGTCTGCAGCAGCCAGTGTGGCGTGGCAAGGAACTAAAAAAAAAACGCAGGAGTAGAAGCCTTTTCAATAAAGGCTGCAGGTTAGTTGGCTCATCACAATGTCATCTCTAACGGCAACGCTGGCAATGTGGGGACCTCCACCTCAAGTCAAATGCCATCTTTCTGATGTCCACACATGAAGATACACACATGGCTAAGCTTCTGGTTTCTGCTGTCGGAGTTGCAGCACTGATCATTCATTTGATCTGACTCAATTCAGTGTGATTCACAGCAGTCAAGCCTTGTTTCACACACAATTAAGCAATATTCCTTCTGCAAGCCTGGCGGATAAATGCCTGCTGCACTGGATGATTGGGTTTGTTTGGTTTTTTTCTTTTTAAATATTATAAATCAGATAAATGGCCAGTCTGAGTCTCCTCTTTAAAACAGACTGTCAATATTAACAAACCATGCAGTTGGCCCAAATGAACTTTAAGAAACACGAGTGATTTAACATATTTAGTAAGAAAAGAGGTAGGAAGTGCAAGTTCTCAATTTCCATTTTCCACCTCTTTCTCTGATCTTTCCTATAGGCAGAACATAGAAGAGACAGATTTGTTTTCTACATAGTGTTTGAGAAACTACTACAACTATGGAAATCATTTCAGGGAATCAACTATTTCAAATTAACAAGAACTAATTTGAGTGTTATCTCTGTGCTGCAAGAGACGAGACACGACTGTGCAGACAGAAGGCTCGCAAGTTCTCATTTGGCGAGCAAGCCAGACAATGCCCACATGAACAGAGTAATAACCGGCCTCTTCACATGGGTGGAAGATGTAACCTGGCCTCCCACAAGTACGTTACTAAAGCCTCATCCTCGCTTCATTAGCAATCTGATTTACGCAGTTTACACAAAAACCAGCCACAGACACTGCCGTCCAAAGCTCTGTCTTACGGACTGGCGTAACTGTTCAGTTACAACACAGCGCCTTATAAACGTAATGTAATCATCAGTGAAGGGACAAAAAATGTATCTACGAAACACTCTGGGGTGAAATTACCTCAGAGTAAATAAATATCAAGAACTGCTATGGCGTGTACCCAGTGCATAACTCTGCCCACAGCCAGAAGTTCAGCTTTACCTAATCTGAAGTTTGGAGTAAGGCATCTGTATTAATCAGATTAGTGTTTCAGAGAGCCGGGGCAGGAAATGACAGGCTCCTCACCCCTGCGTGGCAAAACTCCACATAATCACAGGGGACAAGTGGAAGGTGAATGTCAGACAGAAAAGGAGAAAGGAAAAGGCAAGGAAGGAACAGGTTGTCCACCGCAGATATTGCTGACGTTTTTAAGAACAGCTGGCAACCACAGTGACGTGATACAAGGCACACAGTTCTCAGAGATTTGGCAGTCCTCAAAATAGCTGAACAGCTTTTACAATAACCTGACTCCAATGCATATTCTTACCAGGAAACAACAGCGAGAAGGTATTTTCATACAGTGCACTGACTGGTTTGACTGCTGACGAGACAGAAGGCTGACAAGTTACAAGGATTAAGGCAGGGAAGCCTTCTGACATTGCACAGCAAAGACCTTAAATCTGCAGCTCCTGGGGGCTGCACAGCTCCTTGCAAATCTTCTACCAACGCCAGCGACTGCTTTGTTCAGTCATGTTCGTTATAAAAAACATACTGTTCATAAAAAACCCACACATGCATATCTCAAGACATAATAAAGAAGAAAAACCCCAAGCCCTGTGGAGCGTTCAAGAGCCCAAGTACGCTGTCAACGATTGGCTCCAAACTTAACCTGATGCTTTTAGACAGATGGAATTTAAGCAAGAAATTCTGGTGGTTTAGCTCTACCGCTTCTGTTTGATTCAAAACAGAAACAATGCAAGCAAACCAGTGTTCATTTACTCAGAGAAAGACTGAGTCTCATTAACTTCAAACATACATAAAAATTACATATAGTTAGTGAATTCTACTGTTTCTGGTCAAGAAAAAAAAAGCCACAAACAGTAAACAATAGACCCCTTTCTCTCTCCTCTAATCAAGAAGAAGGTCAACATGATAAAGAACTGCTTTTTAGCTCTCAGGAATTATAGAGATTATTCTAACTACAATGAAAATATTTCACTGCACTTACACACACAAGAAAAAAAAGCTGCTGCTTTTGTCATGGGCCAGGTCAGTGCCTCGGTGCATTTTGATCGTCAATGCTTAAAGTACTTTCCAGTGTCTTTTGATGAAGAGATACATAATGGGCAGAGTACTTGATTTTAAATTACTTTATCAGAGTGAGTAAGAATCAGGTAAGTCAGAAACCCTAGTGGCTAACAAAAATGTAGTTTTACTCACTCTAAAGAGCTGTATTTAATTTGAAAGCATCTGCCTGTGTATCCACCCTATCTCAGACATCAGAATGATTCAGCACTTCCCTCCAAAAACACCTGTCATTATTTTCAAAGGCAACATAATGGGATATGTCCATTACCAATAAAATGTTTCCAAATAAAACTTCTTAGAAAAATTATCTCTATACTACAGACCTCACAGACTTCAAGACAACAAGAAACACATTCATTTGCGTTGTTGCACCTTTTTTTTTTAAGTGCAGAAAATCCAAAATTCTGATCAACTCAAGAATCAGGCCAATTTAATTCTCATTAACTGGAAGCTCCACATGGCAAAACTCAGTCTTATTAATGCAGAGAAACTGGTCAGACATCAACTGCAAGAAAGGAAGGCAATCCTTGCTCAGAGTCTCCATGACTGAAACAGCCTGAAGAGAGGATCATTTACTTACACACGCAGGAAGGAAGGGGCTAGAAAATTCTTGGGACAGAGGAGGCCCTGTATCAAAGAGCCAACGGACTGATAAACAAGCAATTCATCTCGTCTATACGACTGCTCAGCAGGCAACATGCACTGCTTTTCACCCAGTGTCTAACACCAGAGAACGCACTCAGTTTACATAATGCTTCTGCCACCACTGGAAATTAGTTTCTTGAAGGTGAAAATCTGTGGAGCAGACCTTCAGGAACATGTGGCAACAAACACGGACACCACACAAGGTGACCCCCAGCCTGAAGGGCAGAAGTCATGCAGGGGATGACCAGGGAGACAGTGTGTGTCCCTGTGCGAGCATGGGGCCCTGGCAGCAGTGCCTGGGGCAGCCAGCTCAGGACACCCGAGTGCTCACCACTCTGCTGACTCCAGCAGAGGCAGGCTGGCCAGGCAAGCTGAGGGCCAAGCAGCAGAGGGCAAAAAAAATAGAGAGGGTAAAAAAAATAGAGAGTTTCTGCAGTGAATGCCACACAGAAAGAACAACTCCACAATAAGGCAAACTCCAGCAAGGCAAGAGCACGTCTGACTGGTCCCCTGAGATGCTCCCACTTTTACCATGTGTATCTGACAATTTTCCTGCTTTTGCTGCTGATGAGTGGTTCTCGTAGGAAACAGCTTGCTCCGGCACGTTGGTTACGTGCAGCTATTCCGCAATCCATTCGCCATTAAACTGTTGCACCTCTATGCAAAGAGGTTGCTCGTCTGGTCCAGAATACAACATTGCATTTGCCTGCCATTTCGGTTTTCAGGATTGTTTGCCTGATTATACTGGGCTACATTTGCAACTCTGCATGTAAAATAAAAAATAATCTCACATCAAGTCACACCCTGCCAATTAAACAGAACTCAGCAATTAGATTAAGTATGTTGGCAGGTGGAATGAGCTTATGTCAGAGAGAGCAAAATACCACCTATTGTGCATTAAAAGGATTCTCATATATAAGGGGTTTTTTATTGTTTGCCTGTGTGAACTAGAAACTCCTAAGTGACCAACGTTTACAAAGTAATTTGTTGTTGTTGCTAAGGTAAAGATCCAGCACCACATTTGCAACATGTGACTGAGCGTCACCAAAATGTATTAAGATCAAAGAAGTCTCAGGATAATAAGAGCTATTTGTAATAGTTTCTTTAGAGTAAATTTCACAACCAACAGCTAAAACAGTTTTACAGGATGATTTTCCAAGGCACTGAAGTTTTACTTCAAGCAGCTCAAAAAGATGGATTTACCACCCAAAACCAAAGTGATGTTCATGTCAGACAAAACCCACATAATACACTCAAAGATGGTTTCATGTTGCAATACAGCCCTCTCAGCTGCCAGAAGGTGTGTCTAACCTACATAAGGAAACTTTTGCAAGACAAAGGTTGCATTAAGTAGTTGTCTCAATTATTCTTGCATCAGTTGATGTTCAGAAGACAGCCTCGTTTTCGGGCAGAAGCATTTAAAGCACATATGTGCTATAGCAAACTTTAAAAGCAGCTGCCTCAGTCAGTTTTGGAACTTTAGAGGAAACAATCAAGGACTACCACAGAGTAAAGAATTCAGGGTATTCCCAAACTGAAAGCAAAGGGATGCAGGACACTACCATGAGATGCATCAAAAGAGCTGGCCAAACCTGTAGAGCTGCAATGACTCGCAGGTCTCACAAGCAGCCTCAAAACATACAGGCTGCGCCAGTTCAGCAGAACCGAGGGAAGGCTGTATTGTAAATACTCTGTCCATCTACTCCAACCAACTTCTACAGAACAGTGAGGATGTCATTCCACGAGAAATAAGGAAATGAGAAAAGAAGCAAAGAATATAGCTTGAGATGACCTAAATATTTTACAGTCAGAGTCTGCCCAAAGACCATGCCCATTAAAAGCAGGGTGGTTATTTTTCTTAATAAGGAAAGCAACAAGAGGAAAAGGGGGAGACAAGAAGGGCATCCAAGCAATCACACTGCTATATACTTTGATGGGAAAGAACACTTAGCCGGAAGTTCCTGATACAGTTAAAAGACTGTCATTCCAGAATTTAGTTATCAGTCGTTAGAAGCACTGAGAGAGCTCTCTAGTTTAGAGTTCCTTTGCATTTGTCATCTCAACTTGCTGCACTGCAAGTCCATACAGAACTCAAACATCAGTTATGGCAGTGACAAAAGCTGCAAGGAAATAAAAACAGTGTTGCTGCTGTAGCAATGCTAATTTCAAGAACATGTCTGGAGATTCTAGCCTAGAAGGAATTTTCAACAAGGAACACACATGAAAACAAACATGGATGCACACACAAGCTGCAGAGAAAGGTAGGGATATACAAACTGTATTAGGACTGCTGTAAACCACTGACATCTAGAGATAAGCAAGAAAAATGCAGAATAAACTGTAGCACAAAACTTTCATATGCAGTAATTCCTAATTTATATTTCACAATCGGGCTTTAATTCACTTCATTTTTTTCCTTTTTATTTTCCTTTTTGTGCTGCTTGTGATGCACAATGACCATAAACAGCTTATATATATTAACACAGCAATGGCAGATGTAGAATCATGGAATGCTTTGGGTTGGAACGGATCTTTAAAGGTTGTCTAGTCCAACCTCCCTGCAGTGAGCAGGGACATCTGCAACTAGATCAGGTTGCTCAGAGCCCAGTCCCATCCTTCATGTGCTCAGATCATGTTTGACTGCAGCACTTACATCCTACATTATACTGCTTATTTCCCATCCTCTCATCTTTCATTCTGTATTATCTATTATATATTCAAGATTAGCCACTGCTCTCCATGAGGTTCAGATCTCTAGGGCCAGTCAGTGCCATGCAATTGGATCTAGTAGCTGGTATTCAGTCTGACAGCCAGTTAGTGAATGAAGTAGTCCCTGATTTAGTAAGCTAGGGTAAATCAGTCTTAACCACAATCCCCTCCATGGGCCATCTACATGCTGCTCTGATATAATCACAGATCCCAGGAAAGACAGAATTAGATTGTGCAGCTTCTTACCTGCAGCTCCTTTGAGACTCTCTCTAAGTGGTTAGTTATCTTTTTTATTAGGTCACTATACATCTGTTCCGAATGCTGCTGGCATACACACTTATACACACAACTGCAGAAACAAATACAGGAACAAACAATGAACTTACAACAGTTTGCAATGAAGAGTAACAGACTTCAAAATATCTCGTTCAAGTCTCAATTTAGAGGATAACAGAGTTAACTGAATGATTGCTGAACCTTTAAACACAGCCCTATGCTTGGAGGCCCCAGGCTGTCTATCCCCACTCCCCCTCCCCAACTTCACTTTGACTTACAATAAGTTCTCTTAACAGTGCACTTCAGAACAGGCAGGATAATTCTGTCAACAGCACACCCCTAATTCTGGCTTTTGTCTGTCCTATGAAGGCTCTGTCAAAATAAGCAGGTTTGATGATTATATGCATATTCTAGGGCAAAGCCCTTTTTAAAAGAAGGGCAACACTGACAAGCAGTCACAGAAGTTGCACCAAAACTGTGCTGGCATTTTAAAAACAAACAGCAAAAGTTCTAAAATTACAGACACAAGCATGTTACTCCATCCTTTGTTACCTAAATTCTAAGAAAACCCGATGTTTTCATAATGAAGGTGCAGTAAAAGAGCAACAAAACTTTGCTTCTACTTGCCATGGCTTGGCTGTGTTAACTCTGGTCTTCAGCGTTACCTTCTTTTTTTAGGAACATTTTATTGCTCTCATACTGCAATATAACATATCTGCAAGAGAAGGCTATGTATTGAAAACATATTTACCCCAGCTGCAAAACAAATATTACTTTCAGCAAGAAGTTACATTAAGGCAGTCATCATCATCATCAGGGCTAACACCGACATTACGTGTACCAAGCAGCTTTTACTTCCTTTGAGTCACTCTTTGAAGTCAGCGTTTTGAAAGCGAGCTGCCAAAAATCAAGAGGCCCAAGGAATACTTCACCTGGTACCCTGAGCAAGCTGAATGTCCTCCCCATGCCTCTGTTCTGCTCTCCTCTCCCTCCATCCCTCTGTACAGGGTACTGCTACAGCGAGCGATTTAAGCCAGAAACTGCCCCTCAGGATGCGCGCAAACATTTCCAGCAAGGTCCAGATCTCAGACTTGAATTCCACAGGTTTTTTAGAGCAACATAAGCCTAAAGCTATGGTACAACAACACTGTGTCGTTGCAGAGGAATTATGACACACGGTTTTCTATCAAGAAGGTGGTACAATGACAAACAAACTGAGATGGTGAGAATAAAACAACTGTAGACTATGGCCTATTGGAATTTTCTAATGCAAGTGTGAGTTTAGGCACCAGCTCCAACCCTTCAGGAGCCAAGAAAACGCTCTCATTCAATACTTGCCACTCTGGAAACCTTCTGGAGGAAGGTTTTACAACTGACTCTTAGAAGTACATATTTATTCCCTTTAACAATTTCAAAAGCACCCAAAATACAGCACTCAGCACTACTCAGAGTCTGCTCCTTCGGCAAACCACACTATTTCTTAAAATCTAGGACAGATCCCACACCTCTCCTACTATTATATTTTAAGAATAATTGAGTACCTGTAGCTTGATATTATTTAAATAACAGCCAGAGTCATCCTGTTCCTTTCACAGGAAGTCTACCAGTATCAGATCTTACCTTGGAACAACTGCAAAAGACATTCTGGTATGATGCAGTGACATCAAAAGTATCAATTTAATTTGGATCAAAGAGAGAAACACTGATAAGAAAAGCCAGACTGATTTTTGCAATCTCTTACAAACCAGCCAGTTAGGTAACAACATCAACAGGGTTTGCTCCACTTCCACAAGACGACCGCTTCGTTTGCAATGATGTAACTAAGCTGAGTTTTAAAGCACATCTCTGCTTCGTGTTACACACAGCATTGCTACACCTGCTGCTGCAGCAGGCTCTGCAGTCAAACACCACTCTGTATGTATGTGCAGGGTGTGTTTACATTTTATTTGGACACTTCTATTTAGAGGTTCCTTCCCCATTTTCAGATCCTGTTTTCAGTTCCTGACTGTGGGCCGACTCTGTGAATCATCCTTGCCTTGCTATAACCCCAAAGAAGTCACCAGCTTGTTAGTCCTTCAGCATAACGAACCACCTTAGGAAAAGGAAGGCCCAGGCAGGACAGAATGTAAGCTTTGAGTGTGAGGGATGAAGACCTGAGATCTGTAAGTTGTCTTGAAGAACACTGATTTAATCGCACCCTATCTGGAAGGCAGCCACAACGCTGCCAGGAAGTACAACTTAGCTGTTCACACCTTCCTCATCTCAGTTTCCTCCACATCTCTCTGTCAAAGTATTTAACCCTTGTAACAGGAAGTGACTATGCACAGGTAACTTTGGACTCAAAGCCAGAAATAGTCACTAATCACTCATTGATACGTTAAGGGTCAGTTGGTCCGTGCTAAATATCTGCATACGCACCTTGGAAGTTATCTCCTAGCTCTCACTGCTGTGGAGCAGACACCTACAGCTACCACTGCTCAGCTCAAACAGAGTAGTTTGGGTATCTAATAATATATTTTGAGTTTGCATTACGGAAACCTTGATTCCTTTAGTCAGCAGAAAGACCACTGTATTTTCAGCTCAGCTTCACTGTAAAAAAAAAAAAAAGAGATACACAGCTGTCTGAACCACTTCAGAAAACTTATTTTCAGACTAAAGAACTAGCCTAGGGAAGCAGAGAGGATCTAAACCTCAAGGCTGCTGCGGACTTCCTGCAGTACTTCAGGCAAACATCATTATTAAACTCACAACAACAACAAAAAAAAAAGCAGTTTTGCTTCCTTCCTCACTCTATATTGCCTAGATTATAAACCAAGCAAAGGGACATGCTCTAAAATAAAATCAGAAAAAAAGAACCCTCATGGTTGAAAGAGGCTGTGGCAGAGTAATTGCATCCGCAGGCAGAATTTCTTCCTCACTCTATATTGCCTAGATTATAAACCAAGCAAAGGGACATGCTCTAAAATAAAATCAGAAAAAAAGAACCCTCATGGTTGAAAGAGGCTGTGGCAGAGTAATTTCATCCGCAGGCAGAATTTTAAAAAAAAAAAAAAAAAACAACTTACAAAACCAACACAGTAGCTCTATCAGTAACACTGAACTACAGGTAATCTTTTGTTCTAGTAAAATACAGGCTCAGACACCTGCGCCCCGTTACAATACTGCAAGTGTCACTCTGATGTATAAGGGTTATCCACAAGAAACTTTAAACCAATCATTCCTTGGATAAATAAAACTTCTGAGCACTAAAAAGATGCCAAAGATAAGCTGCAGTTACCTGAAAGCCCTGACTGGGTACAGATATGCTCTGGTGTTACAGCATTAATTCTGCACACCTACCCGCTATCGGAGATGACTACAGGGAGATGCTGGCTTAGCTCTTAGCGATGGCTGTTTGCACATCGGGGATTTCCAGCTAGGAAAAGGATTTTGATTACTTACACTACAGCTCCAAAACATCTCTCCATTCAAATTTACCATCTCAATTATTGGTTCACAGGCTGATGTCCGAGTCCTGCTAACAGCAGTTCCAAAAGTTTGGAGAGGAAAGAGGAAATTAAAGTTTTTAAACGGAGTTAAGAAGGAAGCGAACACCTGCCACTCTTGGACTTGGTTCCCTAAACCAAAGTTTCAAACTGGAGAGACAACGTGGCTAAGTACAAGAGGACAGGAGACTACAGGGCTGAAAGCCTCTAGAAACAGCAACTGGTGACTGAGCTGCCCGCACTGTTACACAGAGTGCAACACCACGGCAAAGAAAACCAAGACAGCAGTGCTACTGGTTGTGTTGCTGCCAAGGGACGGTAGTTTTAACTGTACCTTGGCCAGTAAATGCAGCAGCAGATACCCAGTTTCCATCCTATTTACCAACACCCTGGGCACCTGTTGCCTACAGAACAAAAAAATCTCCATTTTAGTGAATCTCTTAAGAAACTGCCAGGTCTCTGAAGCATCTGGCACTCCGGTTGGAGCAGCAGTGTGTTTTGGAAGCAAATCTTCTACCGTCCCCACTCTGTGCACCAGCTTAGTCTGCAGGGCAGTTCTGCTGTGTGAGTAGATCCCTTTCAAAACAAAGTAAGCTGCAGCTCCAGGCCAGCTACAAATCAACTATTCTCCAGACAAGAATGGAGATATCAAGGACCAAACCTTGTGTCAGTCCTTCAGACAGCTGCTGACTGCAGGACGGCTGGGCACAGGGGAAATCTGATCAGGTCTACCCGATGAGAACACACAAATGACAGTTTATATGGATGGATCTTGGTTCCAGCTGCTTCTGGTTACTTCTGCACCTCTGCTACACCAAATTGGTTCCCACTAGACATGACAAAGCAGCCTTCCAAATCATTAAGCCAGTCTCTTCTTCCCTTTTGAGGAAAGTGATGTTGAGACTTTAATACATTGCTTAATGTATGACACGAAGCAACTGTGGTGGAGCTTACTTGAACGTTAATGTTTTCAGCACTTAGGCATTTTAATTCTTCAGCATTTATTCCTGTTAACATGGGGTGTCATGATAAGTATCTGTTATTCACTCATTCCAACCACTTAAGCAACAATGTACTTCACATAACCTTCCCACTTTCCACCTCATAAATAAAGCATATGACATATGCATAGGCTGCAAGATAAAAGAAACAATTAACTTTAAAGAAAAAATAGTAATGTGGCACTCAAAAGATTTCCTTACCTGTATATTTGTTCATAGGAGATAGGGATGTAGTCACCAGGACTCTGAGTTAAAAGTTGATCTATGGCACTGTCCAACTTTGGCCAATATGTGCTCTTATAGTCTTCAATTGTTATAACATTCATAACTACAGGGAAAAAAAAAGACAAAATTATATTTAGTAACTTTAGCTAAAAGATTAGAAGCAAGTGAATGCTCTGCAGTTTCAGATCACACCAATAAGCTGGCCAAAAAACCTTGGAACAGTTTGCTTCCGCTAAGATAACCTTATCTAGAACTAAAGTCCAGACTTGAATTTGTACCTTTTTATTTACAGAAAATAAAATAAAAACAGAAAACCTGCCAAATCAGTGCTTGGATATTTCTTGGGGGGCCAAGGAGCAGAGAAAAACAAGCTCCTGGGAGTTCTAGCATGACAATCTAAGAACAATAATTCAAAAAAGAGTAGTTTGGTAGTTAGCTGAGATTAGTAAATTACACAACTTTGCGGGAGTCCAGAATCAACAACTAACACTGGGAGAACAAGCTTTGGCCAAAACTGGTAGTTTTTGTAATACTCCTTCCCAGCAGATGTATTAATTTTACAAGACTCAGGTGGGACCAGCAGTTTCCTTGGCCTAAAAGCTGATGCAATTCCCTCTGACTTCAACTACAGTTAGGCTCATGGGCAACTTTCTGGACTCATATTACAGTTCCCCCTCTAGCAGGCACGATAATATTCCTTTTCCAGATTAGAATGCACACAGGGAAGGAAAGGAGGCATTCAAATCAAAATTCCCCAAGACTCCCTGACTTTCCTCCCGAGCCTCCCAACTGCAGCCTCTTGTGCAAGCCACTTGTGTGCCTTCACAGACAGGGCAGAGGTTTTATCTCTCTCTTTGCAGGGAGGATTTCTGACTGCACCGCACGTGGCTCAACTCCAAGAGCAGCCACGGCAGATGGGTAGCACCTTATCGTCAGAGATGTACTCACAGGACCACCTTGCTGGCTTGTCACACCACCATAGCTTCACAGCACCCACTCAAAACCAAGCCTCAGTAACTAACAGCACCGGGTACATACTTCAGATCTAAACTACGTGGTCCAGGAAGTCTAAAGTCATTTCTTCATTTGAACTCCACAGGTGGGTCTGGGCTGTATGGAACAGAACAAAGGTAGTTCCCATCCCAAACAATCCAGCTTAGTCACTGCACTGGAAAGAAATATTTTGAATAGGGCTGCGTGTAAATGCAGGTTCACTGCTGGGTTTCAGGAGTGAGATTTCTGAAATGTTATGTTCACAGGGGTTTGGAAGAAGCTGGGCAAGTCACTTTTGGCAGCATTATGAGAACAATTCTAGGGGAAGACC
>NW_010418028.1:0-4579 GCF_000710305.1 Buceros rhinoceros silvestris | reverse complement strand
AACAATTCTAGGGAAATACAGGCAAAACAGTTAACAGTTATCATGAGAAAAAGGAGTTTAAGGAGAGCATAGAATAAAGAGAGGTGTTATTCCTGTCATGTGCCTTTTTAGGGTATTTCAGCCAGAAACCTTGCTCTGTGAAGAGTGTTAGAGCAGTACTTGTAGCCCACTCCTCACCCAACCAGCCATTGGTTCACTTTTGTTTCATACCTGATACAGAAACAGACTTAGTTAACCTATTAAGTGCATGAGCAGTGAACAGGTCACCACCACGAAGTGCTGCAGGACACTGTCCCAACACTCCACCCTGCACCCTGCAAGCACCATGCCGTTTGCTAACAAGTTGATAAAGGTTACAGGCACAGGTACACAACTACCAGGACATAAGGTAACACATCCAGCAAGTCAGCTCCAGGGTGTAAAAGCATCCACGTGGTCAGGAACAGCACAGCATTTATTGCCTGACAATAAATTCACCCCCTATTCATCTGCCTCACAGTGGCTTGCATGAGTTCTCATCCCTTACAGAGCCCAGAGACTCTAGGCAGATGTTCTCAAGAGCAGCTCCCACGTAGTGGCTTTACTATTTGTGCTTACACACAGCAAAATTTGAGCATTTGTATTTCACTGTTATCCCCAAAAAGTGGGTCTCAGCAGAAGTGCTCTGTTCCACAGAAAACATTAAACCGAAGTCAGCATAAACATTAGACCAAGTCTTGATTTATGATTTCACTGTATAATCACACCCACATCTGGATTAACATATTAAATGAGCTCTATTCATTTGTGAGAGAAGAGTCAAGTAAGAACTGAGAACACTGCAAAATCATTTTTGTAACAGGCTGTTGAGATGGTCTTTTTTTTTTTTGCGATATGGAAAAAGAAACGAGCAGCAGACAGGAAGGCTGGACAGTCAGAAGTGCTGCACAGGTAAAGGACAAAATGCTTTTACAAGCCCTGAGAGACCTGCATAGGCAACGCTGATGAGTTCAAAGCAACAGTCTAGAAAAGCTTCATTTTTATTCAAAAGACTCTTACAAGTACAATTTCATTTGATTTCCACACTTCAGTCCTGAAACTCAGCCAAGCATAATATTTAGATAGTTGAGTCCAGAGACCAGGCAGTGAACAATCACTATTTTTATTATTCTAATCCAGCAAACAAATTACTTTCACATTTTAGTATCTGTCACAAGTTCATACAGCCCCTTTTTTCTGGCAGTGCCTACACACAGACACGAATGACTTACGGTAGCACCCTCCAAAGGACTCAAACAAATCATTAGAAGGAAATGGCACTCTGCCCTTTTAGAAACTTAATTTTTTAGTTTTCCATCTCTCTAGGATGACATTCTTCAACGCTTATCCCGATATTAGGCCTTCAAGATTTAGAAGAATTTGCCCAACAGCCCCGTTTCCACATTGCAACGTACGGGTGATACTAAAGACGACTTTAATTTCGTTAAGATTTATTAAGTTTCTGGGAAGCAACAGAGCATGTGAGAATGCATGATTTTATCCAACTACAACGAGTTTGAGGTGGGCTGGGGGAGAAATCAGTCTGATCATATGGAAATGAAGCCAATATTTTCCAGCAAGTTATAAAAGACTTCCCAAGTAAAGCTTGAGAAGCAACTGATGCTTTTCCATATACAGAAAAGTTCAAAAGAAAAACTGTTTAAGTCAAATGCAGCTGCAAAACCATTTAAGTAGAAAAGAATATGCATGAGCTTCATACCATAACCTAGATACTTCAGTATCAGAGGCACAATTGAGACATGGCCTGCTCCAAGCTACTGGATTCTTTGATACCGACTTCAATCAGAAGAATAGCAAAACACACTAAGATTTAAAAAATGCCAAAAAGTCCACAGGCAGGTATAAATCTGTGAAATTAATAAGAAAAACTTACAAGCACTGATAGCTCAAACAAAAAGATAATGCTGGGACAGTAACAGGCACAAGATGTTAAGAATAGAATATTTAAAAACAAAAATCATTAATGCTGTTGGTTTTGTTATTTAGATGAGATGATCTGACCTAAAAAGCTACTCAAAACGTCCTTTTTTTAAAACTGCAGTTAAAACAGCTAGGGACAGAGCAGGACAGGAAATCCAACTTACTGGCAAGTAAGCAGACAGCGGTCTGACAACTATCTGTCGTTTATTCTGACAGTAAGAACCAAAGAACGCAGCCAGGCATCTTTCAGAACCTTTATCTCGTCTCAAAGTGACATCTCTGAAGCTTTACTGCTTCATTAACGACGCACCCTACCACCCTAAAGTCTTTTGTCAGTGAACAAATTCTTCAAGCAGAGCTCTGAGGCTCATCTAAGACTTGTAGCTGTCCCCGTGGCTCTACGCTTTCCTTTCTCCCAGCGCTGTTACAGCACAGAACACATTTGAGCACACATTAGCAACCTTACGAGCCTGCCTGCAGCCGCTTCAATGCTCTTCTATTTTTATCAGGTGTTTCTCAGTCTGCGTCAAGACCGGTTAGTAAAAGTAGTATTAAACCTTTTCCTCATCGGGCAATTTGCCTACGCAGCAAAGCACGCGCACTGGGCTGAGCTGCGTTACGCAACAGGGCAGTCAACAGATTTACGGGATGTGCCAACGCTCACAGTCGTGTGCCCATCCTCAACGGGGCCGGAATCCAACACATTTACAACCATCCTTGCTCAAAGGGATTAAAACAAAGGAGGAAAACTCTTCATTTTCTTCACAATTCAGATACGCTGCAATTACTAGTACAGAAGAGCTTTGCTTGAAGTATTAAATGCTCTTAGTTTTCTCACTTAGAGCCTTTGAAAAAATATTTTTCATAACACAATTTTATTGCTTTGTAAATCCATCACTATGACTGAAGCTGAATCCACTGTAAATAAAGGTTTACTTACAACGCGGAGGATTTTCTTAACTTGCTTTAACTAGCAGAAAGGCTATTAAATGAACTATGCGTTATTATATCTGAGTTCAGTTCTCAGTCACACTCAAGGAAGGAGGCCCCTCAGAAAGATTTTAAAGGGTTTCCATCCAACCTTCTCCCTCCATTGCTCTGTCGGCTACACTAGACCAGAAAACAGCTTTAGTCTGCAACTACAGACACGAACAAAAACCATTACGTAATTACTGGCAGCATGTTGAACAAAGGCGTTGGACTTTTTGGTTGGAGGAATCGGGAGGGAGAAACCTATCTGAAAGCCAGAGACGCTCCAGTTAATCACACGATTGCCAGAAACCTTACATCACCCATGTTTCTGAAGGTGACCCGTATGATAACCTGTCAAGACGAAGCCTCTGCATCACGAAGCAAGGCAGGCACGAGTCCTTGCTCATTCAACCGCAAGAAGTTCTTCAAGTAGCAGAGAACAGGCAACTTTCCTATCAAGCTTAAGACTGACAATCAGCTTCTCTACACATGCTCTGCCACTGAAGAATTCTGTTAAAAACAACACCTGACATCAGTAACACAGAGGCTGTGTTGGGACACCAGTGCAGAAGCGAAATGAGAACTTAAAAACCACACCCTGAGCGAAATCAGGCCCAGCCACTTCTTCCCCCACTCGGATGCAAGTTGTAGATTAGCTGGAATGTCACCCACTGGGAGAAGGCCCAAAATAATTTTTCATTCTGAAAAACGAGGACTTTAAACTTCTAGATGGGGAATTCAAGAGCCTAGTTTAGCCAAACGATATTTCAGCTGTCTTAAGTGCTTATGAGCCACCCCAAGGTACCTGGAGCCCTGACAAGCAAGACAGGCAGAGAGCCAGAGAGCTCCTGGAGCCTGGGAGCCTCCACTTCAAAGCAGCCAGCCTTGGCAGGGTGCCTAGAGCCGTGAAACCCAGGGCTACCAGAGCAGCAGAGAGCTGCTGAGGAGCTGCACAGGTGAGCTAGCACTGGGGAGAGGGGGGGGTAAACAGAAAAAAAAAAAAAAAAAGGTGCATTTCCCATCATCAAAATCTCATCATGGCAGCTACATGCTTACACTTGAGGAATATTACTAACTAGCCAAACCCAACTTTCCTGCCAGCCATTAGTGAAAAAGGCGTATTTTGCCCAGAAGCATGACTTCCAGAAACAAAACTGGAATTAAAATCAACAGAAAAAAATTATTCCCTTCCCTCAAACTCAGCCCAACTAAACATCAGAAAAACTTGCCACTTCTGTTAAAAGCTACAATGCAAAAGACTAACTGGGGGGGTAAATTCATCTTCAGTTGTTCTCATCAGGTCTTTGCCCACATACGTCCCTTCCAGCACAGCACACTCCTCCCAGGGTCTCTGCACTCATCGCCGCCTACAATCAGACCCATCTGTGGATTTTTCAGACAGAAAGATAAAGTCTTTAAGGAAAGACAAGCTGAGCTAAAAGCTTCAGGAAAGGCCACAGTGCCTCTGCACAGCTGAAAACCCTGCAACCACTCGCTCTCGCAGTTCTACACATCACCTTGCCGTGAGAAGGAAAGCAGCAGTAGAACTTAGGGTGTGTGCAAGAAAGACTAATTTCTCCTTCCGAGGTGCCTTAAGCCCTTCGATTTCGCTTCGAGAAGCCTCTCGGGCCAAGACCCACGTAAGGGA
>NW_010418027.1:56789-69509 GCF_000710305.1 Buceros rhinoceros silvestris | reverse complement strand
AGAGCAGCCCTGCAGAGAAGGACTTGGGGGGCACTGGTAGATGGACATCAGTCAGAAACCAAGCTGAGGGGTGCAGTTGACACACCTGAGGGATGGGATGCCATCCAGAGGGACCTGGACAAGCTGGAGAAATGGGCCCATGTGAACCTCATGAGGTTCAACAAGGCCAGGTTCAAGGTCCTGCCTTTGGGTTGGGTCAAGCCTAGGTATCAATACAGGCTGGAGGAAGATGTGATTGAGAGCAGCCCTGCAGAGAAGGACTTGGGGGGCACTGGTAGATGGACAACAGTCAGCAATGTGCGCTCGCAGCCCAGAAAGCCAACCATATCCTGGGCTGCATGGCCAGCAGGCCAAGGGAGATGATCCTGCCACTCTACTTCATTCTGGTGAGTCCTCACCTGAAGTACTGTGCCTAGCTCTGAAGTCCTCAGCGCAAGGACATGAACCCATTGGAGAGGGTCCAGAGGAGAGCCACAAAAATGATCAGAGGGATGGAGCATCTCTGCTCTGAGGACAAGCTGAAAGAGTTGGAGCTGTTCAGTATGGAGAAGAAAAGGCTCTGGGAGATCTTATTACCTCTCAACTACTTAAAAGGGACCTATAAGAAGGATAGGGACAGTCTTTTTTTGCAAGGCCTGTTATGACAGGACAGGGGGTGATGGTTTTAAACTGAAAGAGGGGAAATTTAGACTAGAGATAAGGAAGAAATTTTCTACAATGAGGGTGAGGAGACACTGGCATAGGTTGCCCAGAGAGGTGGTAGATGCCCCATCCCTGGAAACATTAAAGGTTAGGTGGGACAGGGGGCAACCTGATCTGCTTGAAGATGTCCCTGCTTACTGCAGGGAGAGGTTGGACTAGATGACACTTGAAGATCCTTTCCCATTGAAAGTGTTCTATGCTGTGGCAGGCAAGGACCTCTCTTTGCTTCAGCAGTTCTGCTTCACACAGGCAGACTCCAGTCAAGGGCGGCACTCACTTGAGGGAAGCACCCAAGATGATAGTTGATTCACAAAGGTCACTCTTGGTGGGAATTTACACACCTAAACCAAAAGCTATATAGACCTCAGACATTTTGCAGGCCATCACCTCCACTCTTTGCCCAACTGCTGAACAGAACACTGCAGACAAAGGCTTGAACATGTGGATAAAGAAACAGTCCATTTCCCTGCATTACTGGGCTTCCACAGATTTCCCCACTTTCTCTTCTCACTGATTCCCCTATCCCAAAAGAAAGCAGACACCCTCCCATGCTGAGAGGAGGTGAGAGGAAGAGCTTGTACCTTGCAAATCCTTCCAAAGCTGCATGTTGTTGAAATGCTTCCTTGCTCCCAAAAGGAGATACAAACCAACAGTAGAAAGCCAAACGCTGTAATGTGTCATCCAGGATTGGGAGTGATGATATGATCCTCGGTACCCTTTCAGTATATAAAGGATATTGATTTACAGGTCTCAATGTGAAAGACACACTTTCACAGAAACATTCGTCCTGCACATAAAATCTTTTAGATTTGAACTGGGTAAACTTTTACTACAGCACATCGCTTTTCACTGACTCACTTAAGGCTTTATAAAGTTCTTGGTGGCAGCGCTTTAAATACATACTAAACCTCATTAAGCACTTGCCACATTCCAGATGATAATGCCATGATGTTCTGCAACCCATCACAGCCAGATGGCTCAGAGGCTTCTTCCCCACCTTTCCCAACAGCATGAAAAACAGCACATTCATCAAATTTTGCTCCAAGAATTCCTTTCAAGTTCAACCCTTAGCGTCCATTTCTCCATGGGTCTGTGAAGGTGTTTCTTCACACAGTGGCGTCATGTCTGAGGAAGGTGTGGGAATTCACAGCATCCCCAATACACTATGACAAGGCTTCCCTGTGGCTACTCCCTAAATTTTTTACCAAGAGAAATGTTCCCCTTTCCCATTGCCCAAGCTGCCCATTTACACTGCAGTGCTTCTCAAACCTCGTTCTAGCCATGAATAACTTCATGCTTCTTAAACACCTGCAGACTGGCGTCCTACTATTTGCACAGAACAAAATCCTTCTCGTAATTCCCTATGTAGTTCTTCTCCTTGCCTGAGGAGTTAAAGATGATATGCTTTCTAGTCTAAAACTCTTAAAATGGATCTTAGATCAGATATGCTTCTTTGACACTCATGCATGTAAAAATAGCAAAGTCCAGGCCTCAGTGACCTCCACTGGATATATAAAGATATTAAAGACAAGCATAAGCAGTAAGCGTTTGCAGGACTGAGACTATGGGGACTTAGTACACTGAGGTCACAGTGATAACTTGCCTTACTAATTTAGAAGGCACAAACTTAAGATTCAAATCACAGGCTCTTCCTGAAGGTGCACGGTATACATTCAAAGCAAAAGATTTTTTCATTAGAAGCTTTTTACTAAAACTCAGTAATGTTGGCAGTAAGCCAATCAATTGACTTTTGGCTAAGCCAATGTATTTCTGCTATCATAAATTCTCATCATCAGCAAACAAACAAAAACCCCCAGATCTGCTCCACTTTGCGGAATGCCTGAGATCTATTCCCAGGAATTTCAGAGGTTAGTAATGCAAACGCCACGCTCAGATCATGACTGTACTGAGGAAGCCGTAGAAGATTCGTATTGTTCAATGGCACCATCTTCAGTCAACTACGAACCTGATTACTAACTGGCTTTCAGAAGTCATGTTCATCTGTCCTAAGTCAGGAAAAAACATGGTGTCACTGCTTCTGAACTTGCATAGTACGATCCCAGGAAATTTATTGTTGCAGTGGAAATATCGAGAGTATGGTTCCCCCCCAAAAGGGAAAATCCCTGTATTTGTCTGCTTTAAATTGAGAAGAGGAAAACGTTGTTTGAAGAAGAAAAGTGTTTGATTACATACAGTCACTTCTGGGAAAGTCTTGTCTTGATCTGTTTTTCTCAGAGGGCCGATTGGTTTTGATTAATTATTTGTGAAGTAATTTGTAAATCCAGACCAAATGATACAGCATTCTGGCGAGAAAGATCTCGTAAATTAATTACCTGTTCCCAAAGTTTGGAATTAAACTTCTGTTGCTTTAAAAATAGTAATTACTGCCCGAATTCCTTATTTTTCTTTATGCTTTAAAACTAAAAGTATTTTTTTAAAAAAAGTCAACATCAAACTTGGTAACAGAATTAGAGCCCATCCTCTTCTTAGGTGACAGTAGAGATATATGTGGGAATCTAATGCCATAAATAAATGACATAGTATGTTTATTCTTGTCACCTGAGAGCAACTTTTAGCTCAAAATAAAATTATTGGAACATCTGTTTACCAGGCAGAATTTTAGAAAATTGTTTTAGTGATACATTTACCAGAAACATATAGCTGGTTGCCAGCCAACTCCTCCCCATCTCCTTATCCCTTTCTTCCTGTATGGCTATGTGCCTTCACAATGGAACTAGTGTGTGTAGGCACCTTGCTCTTACAGTTAAACCTAAGAGAAGAGAACGAATGTGGATCTAAGAACAGCTTTTCATCCTTCTGCGGCTGAATGAGTATTTCACAGTTTGTGTTTCCTTTTCAGCTGACCCCCTGGTTGGAAGTATTGCCACTCAGTATATGACTAACAGAGCAGAGCACGACAGAATGGCCAGACAGTGGACCAAGCGATACGCCACATAGGAACCTACGCTAGGATTTGCTGGACCTGTGCAAGCACATTCACTAAGTGCATCAATAGCCCTTCCCTTCATTCTTATTTTTTATTAAATTTTGAACCATTTTGTGACAAAAGGTTGTCCTTACTTTCTTTTTGGTTTTATTTTTATTTTTATTTGTTCTGGGGTTTTTTGTTCTGTTAACTTGAAAGTTGTTTCCCTCAAATGTAGACAGGGAATTTTGGTTATCAGTGCAAAGAATGTTGGATCTGTAATAGTATAGAGCTTTGTCACAAAGCTTTGTATTAATGTGTGGGGTTGGTTTTTTTTTTTCTTTCATGTGGTTCTGGGAAAAAGAAACAAATTCAGAATTCTATCTCGTTTCTACTTAAATGTAGTGTTTAGGGTTATTTTTTTGTACTGAAGTCTTTAATGGTGGGTGCATGCTACTGGGAACAAGTTTTGTATAAAAGCTTAAAATCAAGAATCACTGTGCATTACTAAGACTGTGTTTATCATTAGCCTTCTGTTTCCCACACAAAAGGCTATTGCGTTGAACAAATTAATATGTATTTTGATTTACTTAAAAAAAAAAAGTGCTTGTAAATTTCTTAGGGACCTGCCACTCTTGACTGTGGATCAGTTGATGTACACTTGTATTATTAAAGCACTCAATAAAACACTGTGGCTGATAAATGCACTTCTTGCAAGACAGTGCTTTTGTGTTTGTGCAGCACAGGCTGCATAGTCCTCACATAACACGACTGAAGGTTAAGCCACTATTTTTAGACCTAATCTACTCATTTGTTCTCAACAATGCATTTCTTAACTTAGAATTCCTTACTGTGTGTAGCTTTCATACACAAACATCTTCCAAATTTTAAGGCCTTTCTTTCACATGCCGGTGCTCAGTTCAGCTACGCAGAAGCCTCTTGCCGCATCTTTTGTACTATGGCTTCACTATATCCATCTTGTTACATTTAAAATAGTTGGCTATAAAAATAGCCTTGCAGTGAAAGCAGAATATTGATGATGATTTTATACAACAGGCCTCATTTTGCCTTTCTCTGAGCTCCTTAATTGTAAAAGCAACAGTTTGTTATTTAAAAAAAAATAAATGAAGGTTTTCGATGGGAAAATTGAGCCCATTGCACCAATCATTCCCAGCACATTCAATGGCAAGGGGATTTCTATTCAGACATGACCTTCAGGCTAATTTTAGATATGCAGCCATAGAAGAAAAGCTTCTACTTGGCTAAGGAAATGTGTGGGTGTTGTGATTTAGAAAATACATACCGTAATACTGACATCTAAATGTTCTTTGTGTTGCAAGGCATATTGGAAAATCCCTGTCTCATTTAATTAAATGTTACAGATGCTATATACAGTGCTTGCCTGCCCTCTCCCCTCTCTCCCTGCCTCTTATGTTTAAAGAAGATCTTATCCTAAAGAAGATACATTACAATAGGGACAGTATAAATATATATTCCATTACCCTTCAACCCAGTCCACCATCCTGAAAACTAAAGTAGTCAAGGTGACACTATAAGGCCTCTACCCTAACCATTGCACAGCTCAGCATTTCCATTTTGGTTTTCTCTCAGCCGTTTGCTAGTAACTGTACAGCCATACAGCTTGAATATGCTGGTGAGCTGTCCTCTGTGCGAAGAGAAGCTGAACATTGACTTTGTTGGTGATATCTAACTACTGCCCCAAGAACCACAGTGATCTCAAAGAAATAATCAGCCTCCTTTGATCAAAGAAATCAGAGAGTCTTCTGGTGTCTGCAGAAGCCAACTCTTTACAAGCCTGGCTGTACAATATTTTGAGGCCAACAGATTATATACACAGACGTGAAAGAACAGCAACAGTTCAAAAATAAAACAAAACAAACCCTAGACTTCTCAGAGTGCGATCACCTTCTCAGTAAAACTGTTATATGTGCTTCCTTTGGAAGTTGCTCCCACCATACAACTTGCCAAGAAGTACCACCACCTCTGAAGGAAACCTTCCTGCTATAAAAATACAATGAAGGGTTAAAAGGATTAAAAAGAACAACTGCATCTTCCCAGTACAGTAATCGCATTACTTCTCCCCTTATCCCATCTGCTGAAGAGATTGCTGCCATAAAAGACCCATATCCCCCAAGACAGCAATTAATGGGCAATTTCAGATTTCTTATGAATTACTTTAAGTCTCTGCCTCTCTGCAGCCTTTATTTACACTCAGCTGAGCATAATGCAGCAGTTTCCCAGGTACATTTTAAAGCTACTTGAAAAAGAAGTCTATAATTCCTACTATAGCCTTTTTTTTTTTTGCCAAAATATAGGAAAGACATAGAAGCAGAAGAGCCTATGGTCTCTAATGAAGATGTAACTGAAAGACAGCTGGGATACCTTGGAGGGGGAGTCACGGAATTCTTAATGAATGTCTATTCTCAGTTCATCAGCTCTCACTTGCCTTTCTTACCGATGAAACGCTGCGCGGTTTGAATTTGCGAGTAAGTTGCCCTCTGTGTGAAGCTGAACAGTCGCTTTCTCCTAGATAATATAAATTACTGCCTTAAGAACCACAGGGATCTCAAAGAAATAATCAGAAAGGATGAACCTACGTTGATTAAAGCAGATGCAGAGTTTCTGGCATCTGCAGGAGCCAAATGTTTGCAAGTCTGGCCGTAAAACATTCTCCTCTATTTGCAAATCTGCTCTATTTGCCTCCCAAGTAATTTTTCTCTTCATCTGCTAAACCTGGGAAATACGAAGCATTATTTGAAACCTGCTGTTGTTGCTGAGGAGAAATGAGCCATCTCCAACAGAATTCTGTCTTCCAGCAGACCCCCACTAAACAATAATGTACTGGCATAGTCCCTTTCTCCTATTATTTTTCCTGCATCTAGAGTGTATTGCACATTATTCTGTCTCACCTTTGCTCTTCACATTCCCCTGTCCAACTGGCCAGCTGACTTCCTCTCCAGAAAATTGCAGAACAACATAGCTTAAGTTAAGGTACCTAAAGCCACCCTGTATCTCCAGAGACAGCGTTTCCAGACTGCTCCAGGAGTGAGTTTTCGCAGCTCATAACCCTTTAGATTACATGCATTGTGGGTGATTGCAGCCCAACAGTTAAAATCCATTAAAACCAGCTGCTGTGCCATGAATAAGGCAGGAATAATTCCTCTCAAAAGATCTTTCTTCAGGTTTTGGTGTTGTGAGCTGCAGATGGATACACAATCGTACCCCATGCCCAGACGGCGGGCAGCAGATGACAGCCCTTCTTCCCGGGTACCCTGTGTAAGGATAAAACACCAGAGGTGTCAGGCCCCACAAGCCTCGAAACTGGGCCCCTTTTCAAGGCCCTCTTAACCTTTTAAATTCTGTCCCAGTGCACGCTCTGGGAGCAGTGCATGCTCTGAGCTGCTGTTTTCAGCATGCTCCCTCTCACTGGCTGTCTGATCTCCAGCATCAATCCCTCTGGTTGATCCTCCTCCTCATTCACCCTTTCCTTCTCTCTGGATGCTTTCCTCTGCTTGACTGATACGTTACCCTCAGCTGAGAGGCCACCCAAGATACTGAGCCCAGTTCAAATAGTTCTTCCTGAAGCTGCCTAAGCATAGTAATTTTTCTGTCCCAGGAGTACGCGCCCAGAATGTGCCCCCAGGCCCCTCTCTGTTCCCCCTTGCCTGAGGCAGTGCCCACTGCAGCAGGAAAAGCAGAGGTGGCTCCACTGGAGTACAAGGATGCCATGCGACAATTCAGACAGCGCCGCAACTCCCAGTTACTCCATCTCCGGCACTATCCTGGGCCCCCTTTTATCCTCTCCAGTTCTCAGAAACATCTCTTGTTTCTGAAGGTGGACATCTCACCCCAGGCCTGATGCATTTACCTGCAATTTGAGTAGAGCAGATTAAAGCAAAGACTCACAGTGAAAATTCTGGCACCTCCAAAGTCCAACTGTCCAACCTTGGCAGCCACAATTCCTGCAGAGCCAGTTCTGCCAGCTGGTTTTCCATCCTCAGCTGCTTTTTCTTCTCATTCCCTTTCATTTCTCCTCCTATCCATTCCTCCACAACACCAATACTAAATTCCAAAGCTTCCTCCTCACCTTTTCCCTCACCTTGGTCATGGCTTCTCTGATACTAAGTAGACCATGTCACATAACACTAGGCCTCCTGGAGCTGCCTGAAATCCCCTGATTTTTAGGTCTTAGAAGCAAGAAAGAGCTTTGTATGAATTAAGTACTTCCTCATTGTGCCACGCCTGGCAGTGGCTATAAACTAAATTACTTCTCCCACACATGTCATTAGCAGTAATGAAATCCACGCTGGCCTGCCTCCTTAGCATGACATCCATATGCAAATGCATTTCCTCAGCTCAAATGATTTGCAAGGCCAATGCATGGCTGTTTGGGATGCCTCCAGCAGCCTCTCTCAGGTCACAGCTGGAGGGGGTTACTATTTATCAGGAAGAGTTTTATGATACTATTTGATCCATCAAGCTGGACCCTAATTCCATCATGAGCTTTAATAGGCACCTGCAGCACTTTGGGATAATGAAAAGGGCAAAGCAAAACATCCCTTTCACGTATACTCTGATCGTGAAAGAAAACAGTTACAGGCTATGGAAGGTTGAAGTAAAGACAAGGCTACTAAACCATCCTAATCCCTTGCCAATCCTAAATGAGAAAAATCTGACTTCACATACTGACTAAATAAATGCTGAATTTGCTTTTATAGATTTTGCAGAACCGAATGCAAAAACCCACCATCCAGGTGCCCCAATACCTGGGTGGTGTGTGTATATATGTATATATACACATATATATAAAATCAAATATGCTGATGGTCAGATCATGCATTTCAGAAGAGGTTTTCTAGGGAAATGCTTCCACTAGGAAGTGCTTCCCATCTTCGCATCCTCATCTTCACCTGTCAGGCTGCACACAGGACTCACTCCCTGCCCGTCTCTTGGGAAACAACGGCTGGAAACAAACTGCTCAGGTCAGTCCTTATTGTCCATGTTTCTCAAATACAGTCACTCACAACAGACATTTGTTGCTGCAAAATCAGTGCCAGGGTCCCCTTTTGTGTCACTGAGGACCTTGGGGTCAGGAAAAACAAAGGGTCACACTTCAGTCCCTGTGAAACCTCTCCTTTCTTTGCAGTTGACTCATACCCTTTGTAAAGACCTGAATGGAGTCTCTTCACATGAATGGAGCTCTACCACATAGATTGCAATACTGCCTTGGTCCTTTCTCCACTTGTCATAAGCGGAGCAAAGAAAGTGCTTTTGCCCATTGCACTTTGGGAAGACCTTACTCTTAGCGAATCTTAACTGTGCTCCTGCCCATCTTCAAACTCTTCCCATTTGTATTTCTCAGACGCCTCTCAATTATAAGAGCCTTTCCCTAGCAATCATTTCTCAGCACCAAGGACCAGCAAAAATCCTGCTTCCTTCTTCCTGTGGACCTCTTCCTTCGTACCTGCTCCTTCTCTGCAGCTCCCTGGTTTCTAAGTCTGCTTCTTCAACTCAGGCTTCAGGGACACAAGCCCCTGGCTAAACCCACGGACACAACAAACGCAGAAGTAACCTCAGCTCCAGGCTCCTTGCAGCCTATCGCGCTCTCACCACTGTGCGCCAGCATCTCACTGAGGAAGGGAAAGCCTGCCCCAGCACCTGAGATTGCTGCCATCTTTGCAGAAAGAGAGATAAAACCTGTGTTATTCTCCTTTATCCGAAAGAGCAGGTAATGCTCCTGGTGCTCAGCGCTTACACTAAGGCACAAAAACTCTCTGCAGATCTCCTGGTCTCAAAGTTCACAACAGCACTCTCCACTGGCCTTGTAGGAAGAGTATTGTAAGTAGTAGCAAAATGGTTTGTATTAAATGCCCTGAATGTTACATATCTAATAAATAGAATGAAACTAAAAAAAAAAATCTGTGTGTGGTGAGAACGTCAGCATCTTTTACATAGGAAAATAATCCTGTGAATTAAAAAGTCTCTCCTGTTTCCAGTTCTGCTTCATTATGTATTGTCCATCCACAACCTCTTGCTGTAGTTTTAAAAGAGAAATCTACTTAGAATGTAAATCCTATTGCAAAGCATCAAAGAATAATCAAAACGTGCTCTGTCATATCAAGGTAATCTAATCAGAAAGGCTCATTGAATTATTTATATACATTCATTTTTATGATAATTTAATAATTGATATGCTTAAAGAAATAATCTCATTCTCTTCTATTTCATAATATACTATATTTCATTACATTTCACTACATTTGCCATTTTATCTATTTAAAGTAAATACAGATTTGAATAACTTTGATCAATAGTTTTCTAGTGGAAGAAGAACAAGACCGTGTTAGTTGTGTAATGTAGTAGTGTAGTGCTGTGTAGTGTAGTTTTGTATTTGTCTTTAAAAATGTCATTCTATTTGTAACTTTTTTCTTTCATTTTATACAAAAGATTAAGCAAAGTCTGCAAACAAAAAATGACAGCAGTCACTTGAGCCCCACTAATGTGCACTGATGTGCCGGCTGGAGCTGTTAGATGTTAGATGTAATAATTCTGTCTAATTTTCAAAGAGCAGCACTGAAACTCTAGAGGCAGAAGGGCAAGAGATGCAGCCAAACCCCAAGAAAAAATGAAAAGAAAAATCATTACGAAAACAAACTCATGTGCTACAAATTTCCTCCAGTGATGTATACATGCTGAGCATCCCCCTTAAGTCAAAACGAGCTCTTCTGAACCGTTTGAGCAAACATTCTGCTGCACTTCATCCAAATCTGACAGCTTCACACTGGTCTCACTGGCTGCCAGGGTCCCGGCTGTGAATGGGAACAGGTAACCCTGGGAAGTTGTCCTGTTAAAGGGCAAAGTCAAGGGAGTTGTTCTTTCTTCCTTGCCCCTGGTCCCACGAGGTCAGCTCCATGACGCGGGGGCTTACGTCCGTTTGAGCAAACATTCTGCTGCACTTCATCCAAATCTGACAGCTTCACACTGGTCTCACTGGCTGCCAGGGTCCCGGCTGTGAATGGGAACAGGTAACCCTGGGAAGTTGTCCTGTTAAAGGGCAAAGTCAAGGGAGTTGTTCTTTCTTCCTTGCCCCTGGTCCCACGAGGTCAGCTCCATGACGCGGGGGCTTACGTCTCTTCCTCCTAATCCCACTCATCAGATGCTGTTGGGCCTGCCCTGCGAAATTCAGCAGCTTTTCTGCTGACACTGCAGTGATGCAAAACTAGGGTGAGAGGACACAGGACTGTGGCTGGCTGGGTGATGCCGATCTGCCTGTGCAGCTGAGGCACCCAGCGCCTGCTTTCAATCCAGCTTTCAGCACTCACTCAGGTCAGAGCCCTTGGCTCGTTCCCCCTCTGGAATCCCCTGCTCCCGGGGGCTGAGGGGTCCAGCCCTTTCTCTTCTCCTCCCCCACTTCCATCCAGCCCTCCCTACCCAGGAGGTACTGCCATGCCTCTGGAGTGTTCAGATTCAACCTAACACAGAACCGGAAGGATTTTTCTAGGATTCGGAAGCCACACGTAGATCCACAACTGCCAGCAAGTAGTGGTCTCCCATACGACAGGTCTTCACACAAGGACAGGACTACTACCCCTCCTCCCCAGCAGCACCACTTGATGTTCACAGCATAAATTGCTTGGGGATGCAACATCAGTAAACTCTTCGTGGGATTTTTTTGTGCAAAATGTTTTCCTGTCTCTTTAAAGAAATCATGGTGCACACTGTCTGTGCGCATCTGTGCCTCTCCTCTTCCCACCCACTCTGCCTTTCCCCTGCCATGCCCCCAGGAGCGTGGTGGGCTGAGAAGTTATTTTTTTTGAGAAGGGGGATAAGATGCGATCAGTAGCAAGAAAAATATTGAGAATCAGGAGGCTTCTCCTCTCCAGAGCCTGCCAAACGTGTGCAGAGCTGAGGCAATGCCACACTTACCCAGAAAGCTGGACCTTATTTGTGGAGGATGCACTCTGCCTTTTCTTAGGTTATCTCAAGCCAGTGGATGAATGTATTTTGAAGGGTAACGCTGCATGTGTTCTTATTTATAAAACAACCTCCTATACTGAGACAGGTTCAGAGTGGCAGGAGGGGGGACAGCTGTTGACTGAAGCCCTGTGACCCCTAACCCAGGCCCTCCTCCATCCCACCACTGCCTCCAGGACGTATACACAGAGCAACATGGGGCGAGAGCAGAGGCAATACAGAGGGCCAGGTGGAGGTGCCAAGGAGAAAAAACTCGCCATTGTAAGAACCCGCTTAAAATCAGGCACCAACGGCAGCTTGGTGCTTCCCCAGCCCACTGAGAGCATAAACGTATGTGTATTTATATGTGGTATTTGTGATATATGATGCACTTTTTATGGACATATACACATGCCTGCTTTGGACACACACTGGCACCTCCAGGACCAAAGAGGGTTTGGTTCAACCTTTAAGTGCCCCCAACAATGTGGTGGTGGGTGGAAGTGCAGCCACCCAAGGTGCCATCCTTTAGGGTGGTTCCAGCACTGCAGAAGGTAAAATAAAGAACACTAACAGGGGCTGATGGTGAGGCACTTAGTACCTAAAAATAAAGGGGAAATGTCAGTGGAAACCTTCTGTGGGTCTAGCAGAAGTAAGCTTGTCCAAATGGGTGAACTGAGGATCAAAATTACACCCTCCAGTCATAAATTAATATCCCAAAGTACAGAGCAGCTTTTCACCATCTAGTGTTACACTGTACCTTGGCTAAACAGGAACAAGCCACTTCCAGTAGACACATAGTACACAGCCCCGAAATTTATGGATTTGCCTTGTTCCAGTGGTGGAAGGACTAAACGGGAAAAAAGCCACTTCCAGTAGACACATAGTACACAGCCCCGAAATTTATGGATTTGCCTTGTTCCAGTGGTGGAAGGATACCTATCAAAGTGGTAGTTGCATAAGGACAAGTAATTAATACATATTATTACACAGCCTAATTAGAATTATTAAAATTATTAGAAATATTAAAGCTGATAAAGTAAAATCACTCCCCATGCTGAACTCCTTAATGCTAAATACATGCCTTTTAAATGCCTGTTCTTCCAAATAATCATTCC
>NW_010418027.1:41188-56679 GCF_000710305.1 Buceros rhinoceros silvestris | reverse complement strand
CCCAGAAAGCAGAAAGTCCATCAGCAAGGGGAAAAGAAAATCAGATCTTTATTAAATCCTTTGGGAAAAGCAAAATATATTAAAGCCTATAATTCTCCAGGGAAATGGTAAGGTGCTAATTCATGATTGAGATGTCTTCCCTCACTCCCTACGGCAGCTCTCACACTGTTCCACCTGCTTGAACAGGAGGAATAGTCCACAAGACCCATGTAAAGTCTCAGACAAGCTGTCCCATGGTACTATGAGTTATACACAGTTTGTAGATCTGCACGACTGCCCTTGATCCACAAAGCTGAGCACATGAAGACTCTTTTCAGAATCAAGACCTTTTGTATGGTAGTTAGTTTCACCCAAGGGGAAGATTCCAGCAGTATTTTGTATCAAATCTAATGTAAAGCTCAGCAGAAAAAAAAAAATTATTTAACTATTTATCTGCATCACCAATCCTCCAAATATTTAGACATGTAACTGCATTTCTTACATGTATATGAGATCTCTCTAGTGAATCTGCTTCAGGCGGCCAACTAACTTTCCTCCAGGATGTTGTTTTTCCTTCACACCTATTTGTTTTTAAAGTATTTTGTTTGTTAAAGTGCCTATCCTCACTGTGGGTCTGCTTTAATTTCACAGAAGTACTTAAAAAATAGTCCTTCATGGATTTGCCACTCAAATGTTGCAGCATTGAAAATCTGAATGTAAAACACCACATAAAACTAAATGAAATTGCCCTACAGGAATTTATTCTTATTGTCTCACCTGACAGAAAAACAAAACATAAAAAGCATTAAAAAGTAAATTCAATTAAGTGCTAGTGATCTGAGGTGTCATTAGTAGCATAAGCAAAGAGAGGTTTTGATTTGCTACGTGTTGCGTTCAGCCTGGCTCTAGTTCTTTGAGCAGCTCTGCTCTGACGGGAGGAAGGAATGCGGCAGCTGAGGAGTGAGCTGCAGAGATTTTCAGTGGGCTCTCCTTGTATGCTGATGGCCTGACTGGGAGCTGGAGGAGGAGCGGGTGCAGGGTGAAGGCATCATGTGCTGACCGGGTCAGGCATAGGAGATTGCCAAAACGTTGAGAGCTGGAGCAAGGTCAGCAGGACTTTCACTTGAGGTTAAGGTGAGCTGCCTAATGGCATGATTCCCTTTTTGATTATTGAAATGTGGCTGTAAGAAGCACTTTTTTTTTTTAAGGTTCTTTAGGCTGACTCTCTGACCTTAAACATGTGCTGCTTCTTCCTGAGTTGATTCCCATTAAAACCTTGTATTCTCATGTGGTTTTAGGTGAGGTGTCACCAGAGGCTGTGGACTTGTGTGCCTCGGGCTGCCTTAGAGGGCATGGTGCTGAAGGAGGGGTGCCTTTTGCCACTCTGGATGTGCTGCAGCTGCCCAGCTGCTGGGAGATGTCCTCCTGCTGAGAGGTGGCTGCAGGAGAGGTGGACAGGTTTGCCCCACTCTTGATTTCTTCCTATGCTTGTCTGGGAGATGACTTACCTGTGGGTGCCAATGCTTCTGACCTCTCACGGTGGAGGGGAAAAAAGAGAAAGGATTAGAAATATTTCTTTGTATGAGCATTTTTACAAAATAAAAAGCTGTTTTGTTTGAGCAACCAAAGCCTCAGGATGTGTCTCAGTTCTTAGATGACAGTTGATAAAACCGTAGGATGTATTTCAGGTGAAAGCTGATGGTAAATAGGAGGGATTTACTATACAGCTTAAAAGACACCCCCAGAAAGTGTGAGAGACGGGTAAAGCACCATAGCTTTTAAATCTGAATTAAAGGAAGGAGGTGACGGTTGAGAGATAATGATGGCCTTGAATCAGCTTCAGTTCTTTTGTAAATGATCCTCTGTCTCTACCTTGCCACTCAATTACAGTGAACTCATTAACAGATGGACTACACTGTCAGTCATGTAACAACTTTAGTTTTCTGATCTCTTTCATATAGGTCATACTTTATTGCTTTATTGGACTCAAAAATAAAGTATACCATCACAGTTTTGGAGGTATATACATTGTTAATATTAAGGATTTTTTTTATTTTTGGTTTTTTCTGACAAGTCTTCAAAAAAAAAGAAACACTTTGGATAAAAACAGAAGAAGCGTCTTCTTGATGAACTTGTGGCATCCAGTGAGAGCTTTCAGACCAAGTGGCAAAACTAGACCAAGCGAAACAAGTGATGGTATAGTATTAAAATGAAAAACATTGCACAACTTCAATAGGGGATGCTGCCTACCCGGCCTTGAAATGCCTAAATGTGATATTTCTGTCTTGGAGGAACTGATTCATTACCATTCTTTTTGTCTCCATATGCTGCTTCACAATGAATCAGGCATTGCTCAAAATTATACTACTTTCAAAGCTGATAAGAATTAACTGAAGTTGACCAAAATAGCAAACTTAGAGGCTTTAACTCTACTCTTGGTAAAGTTAAAGCAAGTTTTGTTATTTGTTTGAGCCTTAACAGGGTGAGAGAGGGAATTGTTTTTCATAAATCTTGTGGTTTTCAATGTAACCTTGGCTAGCTCAGATCTAGCTTGGCTTTTTCATGACTGACCTCTGATTATACTATTAAATGAAGTTGTGGGGAGACCTAGGAAGTGGCCCTGATGCTAAGCAGAGTGGAGCCTCCTTAGGGCTCTGCTTGGCCCTCCCTGATGAGAATAGCCAGGAAGTTCCCAGGAGGCTGAGACCAAACTGACCAGGCAGTGAAAACGTGCATTTGGCCCCAAGTAATGGGCTCTGCTGGAAATCTGCTAGAGCCAAAAATTAAACCTTTATTTCCCCATCCCTTAGACGTGGCACTGATTTTTCCTATCAAGAGGCTTACTTTTGTCTATTCGGTATTTTCTTTCAGTTTAATTAAAACACTTTTGTCTACTAGGATGCCATCGAACCTATCTTAATTGTATTGCCAGTCACAGCTCTTTAACACTGTAGGCACAGTGGCCAGGCTGAAATACTAAACAAAAAAGAAGCTAGCAAGAACAAGTCATGAAGATGTTTCATCAGCTCATAAAATGTGTGAGAATGAATAAGAATTTTCTTGTCTTTTGAAGAGAAGAAAAGGGAAAAAAAAACAAACAACAATGCAAAGGTGATACGTTCTGAAAAAGCAAAGAGCAGCAGTTCTAGCCCCAACCTCCGATCTCTTGCAGCGAGTCAGTGCTCAACTCTGGCCCTGGCCAGGGTGTCAGGAATCCCTGTTTGTCTTCTTCCCGCCAGTGCTGCCCTCCAGACCTGCTCTGGCCTGTTTATTCTGCTTTCCCCTGCTTTTGCCCTGCCACTTTGTGCAATACTCTGGTTTTAAGCATGCAAGGGTTCTTTTTGGTCTTTTAGCCTCTCCACAAGATTGATTGGTCTTTTGTTCTGTCATGCAAGAAACCCATCGGTTTACTGTCTCTTCAATGATCGTTTTGCTTTTCCACAAGTTTTTGGACTATTTCACAGCAGTGGTTTGCCCAAAGCTGACTTACCAAGGCCCTGTGAAGTTTATATGCTCTGGCAGAGCACACCACTTCCTTCGCTCATTTCCTGTCCTTTACCACATTGTCAGAGGTTGTAATATACGATAATGCACAAGGCATCACTTCTATTTATAGATACAGACAGCTACATATGAAGTGTGGAAGAGACAGTGCTACATAATGTATGCAGAAAACTTCATTACAGATGAGCACTTCTCATCTTTAAGGGTCTGTCTGTGTCACAAAACACTCATAAATCGACACTGAGGGAAGAGTATCCTGTCAGAAAACTCAGCTCTCTTCCCACTGTAGGGCTTTGCTTCTCTTTACTTTTTATTTCCCCCTTCCAATTTATTTTTATTAGGTTCTGGCTGCTTCAGTGTCTTTGAATTTTCTTTAAACTGACCTACACCTCTTCCTGAAAGATCTGACTTAATCCTTGGTATCCTTATCTTAAAACAGTGCTATTAGAATGACCAGGTAAGACAGCTACAAGGAGCAGGACCCAAAGATGCTGGAGCCTGGCAGGGAAGCATGGTTTGTTGCTCAGCCCCTCGCTGCAGCAGGTGCCTTGCTCTCTTCAATGTTAAGCTTCATCTCCAATTCTGTAGCCTGGGCCTTGGGGTGTAGGGTATGCGTGTGTGTGAGTGTGTGTGTGTGAATGTGAGTGTGTGTGTGCGTGTGTGTGTGTGCACCTCATGGTCCCACCCTGCCTCAACTGAGCGATTACACCCCTTTCTTTATGCTGGCTCTAGCGTGCATCTGACCTGGTGATGAGTCACTCCAGTATGCTAAATTGGTAGAAAAAGGATGTGTTTTGGGTGTCAAGGGTGTGTGTCTGGCTTGCATTCCCAAATGGCTTGGAGCAGGGTTAAACAAGCACGAGAGCTGGCATAAGGATGGAGATAGGGAATGCGCAGCTAGGGGTGGGAAAGCGGGTGGAATTGCAGCAAACAGCAATTAAATTGTTTTAAGCTGTTGTTTTGTGGCAGCCTGAGCCAATTTTAGGGGCAGCTTAAGCCCAAGTGTAAGGATAAGTACTCTACCAAATGAAAGCATTTTCCTCAGTAACTCTAAATATGAGCATTGTATAGCTGTTTTTCCTGATTTCACAAATACATGAAGCATTTTTTAACATTGTGTGTATTTATAGTCAAGGAGGCAGCTCTTTGAGAACTGTATCCCATTATCTGCCAGTCACTCCTATGGCTGCGGGAGCTGTGCCTCTTGCTAAGAGGTTTCTGCTAAAGGCCTTGATTCCCTTCCCATTTGGAGCAGAGTAATGCCAGAAAGGAGACCGTGTTTTCTGGAGAGCTGGCAATGGAAGCAGAGTTTTCTTTTACAAATGTGTATCGGTAGTGTTTTCTGGCAGTAGCCTTGCTCTGTGTGTTGCTTTTTATGTTCCCAGTTGCTGCAGAAAGGAGGAATGGCTCCCTGACTGCATCTGAGTGCTGGTGTCCATCAGCTCTCTGCAGAGCCTGGAGCAGGTCGACTGTGATAGTTTTTTCTGGGCTTTGTGTACCAGGGGATGCTCAAAAATAGAGCACGCTTCTCTGCTCTGGATTGGCCCTTGGAGCAAGCCTGGCTGCTGTAATCTCTGGAGCCCAGCATTAGGGTCCCCTCTTATCTCTCATAGTGTGGATTGATCTCTGGGCAGATCTGCAAATGAATGGCCGCTGATGGGGAAAGCAACTGGGGGTAAGTGCTTCCTTTGTGCCTGTAACTATCACAAGTTCCATTAAGGAACGTGCCAAGACCGTAATGAAATACTGCTGGGTATTTTCTCCCTGTAGCTGGGGCAATACAAAGAGAATGGGAGCATGATGCCGTGTCTTGACTAATCCAGGGTCTCCATCCAAATAACAGTCTCCTTACACAGTGCTACAGAACAAGTGGAAATAGGCTCAGCAGCCTGCCAGATCATTTTTCCTAGAAATCTGCTGGCCCACAGAAGCTGCTAAACATAGTTACGAAGTCCCCAAACCAAACATTGATAAAGGAAGCAGGCACTTCATTTAGGGGCTGATTAAAAACGCAAAAAATCAAAAACTGTCAGTGGAAATGTTTTGCTGTTTTCAGTATGCTCTGCATCAGGCTTGGGCCCAGGTGTTGCCACATCTTGTGGAAACAACACACGTGTCTTCAGAGCTACATGCAGCAGCAGTGCAGAGAGAAATTTGGAATATTTGGGGTTCTTGTTAAGACAGGAGGAAAGCAGTGCTGCAGGAATGAAAGTAATCTTTTTTTCTGACTAGTCACAAATATATGCCATACATTTTTCCTTTTGGTACCCTGTAACTGATAACATCGAGCTATAATGAGGAGCTGAACGAACAGACAGGTAAGTAGTGCAGTCACATGAGATCTCACCCTGCAGCTCATTATATCGAGCTTGTGCAGAATGTGATGTGTTGGCACCACGGGGATACTTGGGTCTGGATTCACTCTTCACCCTGTCTTCCCCATGGCAGCTGCAGATAGACTATTGATCTTTCTCCTCATTAATCAGAATAATTTTGAAGAGAAAATAAGGGGCTCATTTCCTATCCATTCTTTCCCTTAGTTCTTTAATTTACCAACAGCTTTATTTTGAGCTTTTCCTGTTTCCTGCCTCCTTTATGAGGCATCATTCAATGACTGCTACTTATTTGGTAGAGATATGTGACTCACAAAGTGTCTGGAGTTTTGCTTTGTAAAGTGTTAAGATGAGAGTGAAAAGGGAGAGAGGAGGCCCTTGTTTTTAAATGGGGTTTGCTGTGCTGTACCTTGATCAAACTGCAGGTAAATGGACTCAGTTGTCTGGGGTGGAGGAGTGAAACATGCTGTTATGGTCATCTTTGAGGTTTACATTTTTAAACTCAAATAAAAGCATCTATCTAGGGAACAGACACAGCTCCTTTTACTCCAACCTCAGAATCTTTAATTACCTTCATAGCCCTGCTGTGCAACGATTAAATGCTATTATCCTCGCTTCATCTCTTATCCTCAGATAAGGAAAGAAGGCAAGAGAGGCAAAGGAACTAGCAGAACCCAGACCCAAGGCAACAGGTTTATGGCCCTGACAGAGCAGGAGGAGGCTTGGTGCCTAAGCAAACTGCAGCAAATCCACGCCCTCAGTGGAGAATTTTCTACTTTGCCAGCAAAAAATGTGAGGCAGAGAGGCCTGCCTTATACTTAGGATTTCACTTCCTGAATCAAAGGAGCATGGAAGAACCTCCCTCCTCTTTGGACCTGGAGTTTGTATTTATTTCGTAAGGAAAAGAGTCATATCCAGTCATTCAACAAAATGGTTTGGGCTCAGGGTGACCTTGCAAAGGACCTGCACATAGATGGAGGAATGACTGAAGCCCAGGAAGGGGTTTGGGTGTAAGGAAGACACTGAGCAGCCTGACGTAATGAGCACTGAGGGTCTTTTAGGGGTCTGTGGAACTCTAATGTAACTGTTTAAATCAATCAAAAAAGCAGTTAAATCCAAAAACCTTAAAAATCCTTTTGACTTTAAACTCCATTAGAGCTGACACCTAAACATGTGTGCTGTGGTTTAGGTGCCAAGACCCTGGTTCTGAGTGTGGACTTGCATTTCAAGCCCACCACTTAATGGATTGCTGCTTTTGATGCTGCAGTAGGCGAGGTATGCGCAAGGTTTTTTGTTTTGGTTTTAATTCATGTGCATATATATATACATACGCAATACAAAGGGAAGAATAATTGTACCTCTTTCAGGTTTGTTTGGAGCCTTCTCTGGATTGTTTCTTCATTAAGCAGTGACTCACAAGGTGCTGGAAGTGAGTAACCTGCTCTTTGATTCTGGATGGGCAAAACATTTATCTTATTACTACATGCTTTCAACTCGATTCCCAGTATTTCTAAAACATCCAGTGTGGCATTAAATTGGAGCACAAAGCAGAGTGGGAGCATGTTATTTACGAGGAAGCTGGCGAGCTATTTGCTGCTGTAATATTGATGAGGCTTCTTGGACAGGTCGCGTTAGGATAGCGTGACAGGAAATGGAAACTCTCTTACAGCTCTGAAGTCAGCGCTTGGGGAGCTTGATTTGAATCTGCTAACCACCCATCCAGAGGAAAACGAAAGGCTGCTTCAGGAAGCAGGTGTTGCATCTAGTTCTCAAACTACGCGTCAGGTTTGTAAGGCACCGTTGAGGTCATGGGCATTACTCAGAGGTGGTGGGGAGCTGTGTGCTTTTGATTCCCCTTATCAAAAGGGATTTGGGTTTATTGCAGAAGTTCTGACAGCTCAGCAGCGTTCGCTGCCTTACTGTGCCCACTGCAAAAAGGTCAGTCCGTCCTGGCTCAGACAAAGCTTTTCAGCCAGAGTCCTCATGACAATAAACTATAAATGTTTTGTCTATCAGAAGGTGATAGTAGCTTGGTATTGCACAGTTTTCCTGTGCTACTAGAAACTTTTAGTTTATACAGACTCCTCTCTCTCCAGGATTTTTCAGTGTAGCAACAATTATAATCAAAACCCCATAAGTTTGGGACTTTCTCCAAATGTTTTCAGAGAAATGTTAAAATGTGCTGGTTTTCTCACTGAAGCTCATTATTCTGAGCTCACGAGGAAAAAGTGGCCAGAGAATTACAACTGATATCTCCCTCTAACATTAAAAGCAAAGGACAGGTGGCTGTCTCCACAGGGCTGCTGTGCGGACCCCTCACAGAATCACAGAATCGCCTGGTAGGAAGAGACTTTTAAGATCATCAAGTCCAGCCATTCACCCTGCACTGCCAGAGTGCCTAAGCCACAGCCCTCTATGCCACATCTGCACAGCTTTTAAACACTTCCTGGGATGGGGACTCCACCACCTCCCTGGGCAGCCTGTTCTGATGCTTCATAACCCTTTCTGTAATGAAATTCTTCCTAATACCCAACCTAAATATCCCCTGGTGCAGCTTGAGGTCATTTCCTCTAGTCCTCGCTTGTCACGTGGGAGAAGAGTTGAACCCTCGCTTCGCTACAACCTCCCTTCAGGTCATTGTAGTGATAAGGTCTCCCCTCAGCCTCCTTTTCTCCAGGCTAAACAAACCCAGTTCCCTCAGCCGCTCCTCGTAAGATTGTGCTCCAGACCCTCAAGCAGGGAGGTTGCCTGTGCTGCCCGACAGAGCAGAACCAGGGTGCCGCAGTAGGGACCATCACACTCAGCACTTCTGCATCGCCAGCTTCTTCATCCATTTTCTTTGGCAGTGACAAGGAGGGTGAAATCTTCTATTCCCAGAACCTTAGCCTATTTACATAAGTAAGACTGAAGACTATAAATACGAGGCCTGTTAACTGAATTAGCACAGAGCCTTGTTAGACGCTGTCACCAGTGTATCCAGCAGCTCTAGTATCTACTAGAAGGATATTTGCAATGTTTGGTAGTGAGAAATTACAGCTGTTAATACCCTGGAGCCCATGCAAAATACTTACAACTGTTCAAAAAGTGGTCTCCAAAGGGCTTGACGAGAGAGCAAAAAGTGTGCAGAGTTGCCACCTGAGGGGGTGGTGTCATGGAACCAGAGTACCATAATGATGATTTCATCATGCAACAGGCTCAAAGTACTCTAACAAAGCCGTTAGTAGGTAAAATCATGCCAGCGTTAAGTGCTTTGCTAGCACCAAAGTGCCAAATGCATGAAATCTGTGAAACTCTGAAGAGGTGAGAAGACCCAGGTGTTGATCTTAGTTGTGGAAAAGAGCTGAAGAGCAGAGGTGTACTCATTCTCGCTGCCCTACCCAGTCACCTGGGAGAGGATAGGGGGATTGATTCTCCCTTCTGCTTAGTTGCAACCCTGTGAGTATGCATTCATTGCCACAAACTGCTAGACTACCAAGAGAAGGATTCCCCGCCCTCATTCCCACCTAGTCCTTAAGTTTCTGGAATGCATGGGTCTAACTCCTTTCTGAGTTAGAAGGGAGTTGAACCCAAGTCTCCACATGTCTTGAATCAATGTCTTAAATGGAATGCTACTATGTTAAAGGCTGCAGGAGACTTTCTATGTCCTTCAGGAGTTGGCTTGGGGCTGTGAAACTCAAACAAGAAGTGAACCTTCCTGCAGCCCTCATCCACTGCTTAGGTTTGGGAGTGGGGAAGGATTTTGGAGACCACCTTTGTTGTTCATATTTTCTGTGGGATCATTCTGGCAGCTCCATGGTGTACTGGCAGGAGGCCTGGATTTCTTGAGGGGTGTGTTGGATTACATTCTAGACATGTGGCCTCATGTTACACCTTTGTAGACTGCTGCTGGAAGAGCTGATCCAGCCATTCCCTCTGCCTTGGCCACAGATTCTAGTTTATCTTTTTTTTGCCTCAAGTACAGCTTCAGACAAACTGGCACAGCTTGCTAACCTGGTGACAACAGGTTTCAGAGGCATATGTGAAAAGAGCAGTCTTCTGAGAAATTAACCTGAGCAGACTTGAAATGGAGCAGCACTGGCTGCAGGATCACAAAATCCAAACTAAAGTTGTAGGGACGTGTCTCAGCAGACAGAGAGGTTTAGAGAGGAATTCAGAACTGACCCTTCTGGCACTGGCCTACAGTGATGCTGAATGAGGAGAGGGAGCAAACAACAGCCTCAGCAGGGTCCTTTACCCCCCAGTTTCAGACAGTTGCAAAGATGGAGCATGGAGCCCGTACCTGCAAGCACAGTCTCATCAGAGCTGTGTAGTTCCTGACTCCATAAAGCGCAAATTATCCAAAGTGTGATGGAAAGTGCCTTAAATTAATCTTGCAGGCAGTGAAGATCTGGCCCTGAAATACTGAAGGGTTTTTGCTGCATCTTAAGTGAATGATTTCAATGAACTGGAAGTTGGTGAATGTATTTTATATATTTCGAACAATTTCTTCTGTGTGCTTGTGGTGAATGATTATTCTCCTCTGTCTACTTAAATTCCATTTCTCTTTCCATCTGTTTCTGTTTCTAGTTTAGATAAAATTATATAATTTTTTTCCTTTACACTTTTCTCAGAAGGTAGAAAATAAAATGCTCCAGTCTTTCATAAATGCTTTTTTTCTGCCCCACTTCCCCCAGCTCATTCAGTTGCGAGTGGAATGGCATGTGTTGTCAGATACCCAGCAAAAGGAAAAGTACATAACCCAGAACCTAATAAAACAACAAATCTAGTGTGCCCTCCTGGTCTGCAATCCTTCAACAGGCTCCCTTCATTAAACACAAAGCCATGTGTTTCTTAAAACAGATCACATCCCTGGTGCCACGGTGTGGTATGTGTTGCTCTCACTGTATTTCATAAGGGCTTTTTAATTTTTAGCAACACAGTTTTTATTCTTACAAGGATTCTTGAAAAAAATTGCAAAAAACCAACCAACAACAACGACAAAATATGAGCAATACTGATATCTAAGACAGCTGAAAACTAACTGATCTGAGCAGCAGGACTTGCAACTAACCTTGACCGCTCAGCTTTATTCTTTGCAGTGTCTGCAGCAGCCCAGCTATGGCTTACTTCTTCAGGCGTTTTGGTTGCCCAGGTGAAAATCCCAATTAAGCCCCGTGTTTCTGGTGGCATTGTTCTGGATTTACACCAGGGTACTCAGGAGCAGAATTTAACTGTAGGTTTCCTGCGTGCTCCCGCCGCCTGGGCTGCGTTTCCATGGCACAAGCAGCGATGGAGCACCCAGGAGGACTGACAAGTCACAGAAATCTTCTATTTGTATTCTGCCAGCTCGCTGGTGTTTCTATTTCAATACTGTTTAAAGCAAAGGCTAACGAGGTTATGGGCATAAGCCTCTAGCTGGTATTCAGGCTGCTTGGGGTAACTAACAGCGCTGGCAAGTAAAAGACACCGATGGATTTTCTTTGATTAAAGAATCAATTGTTGCAAGCAGAGGGAGAAAACCAAGCTCTCTTGTAGAACAGGTTCATACCTTGCCTTTTGGATATTTTTAACAATAAAAAAAGCTCCTTAGAAATAAGTGTGGTGGATTGTACCCACTAGAATTGGGGGGTTTATTTTAAGGAAAAAATACCATATAAAGCCACTCATGTGATTTGGGGAGGGGTGGGAGGTAAAATGTGTTGCACTTCATTAAAAATATTGCTTCACATTTACAAGCACATAAGAATGGTTTTTCACTAGCTGAACTCTGCCTGGTTATGTATGCACAGCTCTCCTAATGGTAGCTCAGTGGGCCAAAATTTCCTCTGAATTACATGGTCACAGTCAGATTGACTCAGATGGTGTCTTGGTCCTTTACACAAATGGAACAATTGCCCCACTGGTATAAAAATATCTGCAATGTTTATTAATCTAATAAATTTCTTAATTAAAGAAAAACCATAAGCTAAAATGGTTGCACAGAGCTGAAAAGTTAGTTACTGCAGACCGAGTCTCAGTTATGCTGACACGAGCATGAAGTAGTTTTACTAGTCTGCATGGTTCCCCGCTCTATCCACAAACAGAATTCGGTACAGTTTGCCCAATTATCTTTTCTCTGGGCTTAGTTTCAGCTCAGTGACACATCTCCACCTTGCAACCAATCCTTTGGCTTTCAAGAAAGTCGTTTTTGCTGATAACAGTGCCATTTTGGTTTACATTTAAAAAGAATTAAAGATCCAATTATGCAAATTAATTTTAAAAGCTTTATCTCCCATCTTCTGGGAGAAAGGTTAGTGCACAAAGCTTTCGAGGGACTTAAAACAAGGGTTCTTTGGCTTTGAAAAGCATCCCGGTGTGACACCAGCCTCTGCCTCCTGCCAGTGGGCTGGCAGCTGAGCGGGAGATTTGGGGCAGTTCACGGACCTGACCTGGAGTAGCTATGCACAGGGAACCCCTATTCTTTAGGGAAAGGGCCAGGCTTGACTCATGACAGCGGAACAGAGAAGGTGAGAGGAAGGAAGAGGGATGGATTGGGGCATGATACAGGAGCTCTCAGAGCCCCCAGACACATGTGGGTGACCACTGGGCTCTGTAGTCTGGCTGTGAGACTTGGAGGTTGAACCTGTCTCCTGTTCTTCTGAGGCTCTAACAAGGGGTACTGAGAGGAAGCAAGTACTTTGGAACAGAGTGGAGTTCACCTCAGAAAAAGCATGTTCAATCATGAGCTTATGTTATTTAGACTTTAGAAATCATCCACTGGAAATATTAGGCCAAGACAGGGAAGAGCAGGGACACACTAAAATAATATTTGCAAGTAGGATGTGTCATCTGCGATTAGTATTAACTTCTGTCTGACAGAGGAAAGCGTTCACACAGTAACGCAAAGCTCAGAAACTAGCTGGAAGAAAGCTCAGCGGCCATGAAAACAGCTTCCACTCATCCCTGTAGCCCCCATCCCCATATCCAGCCTCTTCCTAACAGTGCATGAAAGCCACTCAAGTAGGACAGACTTCATTCATTCCAGCAGAGTGTGGAAAAGCATTGGTCACAAATGAATGTTGGCACTAAGCACCTATATCATGGAGACTATAAAAATATCTCTGCGCTGCTGATGAAGCAAGGAAACCAGGGATGGGCAGGCCCGGAGGTGGGTTGCATGCTGGGGATTTGCAGCCCCTTGCAGAGCCCCAGAGGAGTCAGCAGGGACCTCTCTGGGTAGAGCACACAGATGAAATTGCTCAGCGAGAGCTGTGCTGCAAAACTTGGAGTGGGAAGGAAACTTATGGGAATTCAAGTGTCTTCAATATATAGAGCAGGAGAGAAGGGGCGAGGGGAGTGATGCCTCCCTGGTGCTAGGAGCAGGAGTGCCTTCAAGCAAAGTCTGCTCTCAGTGTAAGCGGAAAACCTTCGCTGTACTTTGGCTTGCTGTGGTTTCAGCGATCATAATAGGGCTTGCTTTCTCGTGTGACAATTGGTGTTCCCACTGCACATTTGTCAGGAAATTGTCAGCTTTCAGGCACGAGCCTGAGCTGCTCAGAGCAATGGCTATCTCCAGAAGCTCAATAAAGGACTAACAATGTTGAGCTACATGGCATCAAAGAGGGTGATCCTGGCTGGCACGAGGAGGACCACAGTGAAAGCACCTTCGCTGACTATGCCAACATGTTAACAAGCCAGTGGTCAGTGAGCACTAAAAGACAACAAGCTTACAGGGAGGACTGGAAAAAATGGCTTGTGGGCTTGTTCTAGTCTCAGAAACCTTACCTTGTAGCTACATATATTAAAGGGTGAAATAAAACACCAGGATTTGGCAAACGTACTTCTGCTGAGACCACTGCGTTGGAAATGCTTCTCAAAAATGGGCTGACTCTTACCCTGCCCTCCCTGGAAGCTGAGTGGGGGTAAACCTATGGAGTTGCTCTAGTTATTTTACCTAGTTATCTAGTTTATCTAGGTATGTAGATGTGAGCAAGAAGATGTTGAGGTCACTACACCATCGTGTGTTTTGAAGTAAGCTGAGGATTTTTAAATGGAAAGTGCCTCCTCTTGAGTTTTACCTTTTTAATCCTGTCATTTGCAGGGACTGCAAAGAAAAGAAGAAAAAGACGTGTTTACATGGACCTGTAACACTCAAGCAGAAAAGATTTAGCAGCATTTTCAGAAAGAATGACTCTGAACATCCCTTCGGCACATTGCTTTATATCCACTAGCATGCCCCGTAGGCCCCTGTTGCGATAGACAACTACAGCTGCTGTAGTAACAGCCCTCAAGACCCTGCTGCAAAAGATAATGACAGAGTGTTTGAACAAGAGTGGTCTCAGGAGCACCTTCTGCTGGGATCACTGAATGCACTGCTCCAAGGGAGAATCTGTCCAGCCACAGTGGTGCAGGAAGGTTTGGGGTAGAGGCAGTATAAATATTTTGGAATTGATTCCCTTGCTTTTAGAAAAGAAAGGAGGAGTTTGCAGTAAGCGAGGGGTGTCATAAGCAGAATGGGAAGCTTTACATGACATTTTACTTCATCAGTCTGGTAGCAATGCCTCAGAGGCTGTTGCCTCAATGACCATCCCCACTGGATCCCTGACAAAGCTGTTTAATATATCCAGTGTTCTGCTTAGCTGACATAAGATGGGGGCGTAGGGTCTACGATGGACTGCAGCATCTCCAGTTGGCAGCAGCTCTGCCTAGGTCTGACGGTAGCACAGTCATGCACCTGGGTGCCTGAGTGCAAAGGCAGCATTGCTTGGTCTCCTCTATGACTTGCATCATTTACACTCCTGAAGATGTTCTTACGTGTCTTTCCCGTTGTTCATTCAGAGAGCTCAAAAACTGACCAGTTTATAATTAAATACATTCCAGCATGAATAAAGAATCAAGACTTCAGAATTTACAGTTTTATAAAGTACATGAGAAAGTTTCTTATTTGCAAATCCGTCGTCCTGTTGGTCATTTCATGAAGAATCCCCATTACAGTCGGTGGCAGTTCCCCTTCCAAGGGGAAATTGTCAATCTGACACCAGTAGACTAGCCACTCCCTCAGGACATCTTGCTGAATATTTCTTGCCATGAGTCAACCAAATTGCCTAAAGCAGGAAGACATACACCAATGCACCATAAATACTGGTCTGTGCAGAGCTGAAACTGAAGGCAGCGAAGAAAAGAGAATATTCAAGACACCACGTGGAAATACGGGCTTCCTTAGGGTTGATGGAGGCCAGAGACTGAATTTGAAGAATTAAGAAGCCATCTGATTTACCTGAAAAACCTTGATGCTCCTTGCTCTTGTTGTTGGTCTGATTTCACTGAATTTGATGATATCTTGTAATAGACCGAGCATGAGGGTGGTTCAGAATCAACTTTGTTCAACGCAAGAAGAGTGAGCAAAAAGGAAGGTATCTGGGCAAGCCAAACTGGGACACCAGAAGTCCAGAAAATGAAGAGAAGATCAAAGGGAGATGCTGTCCAGTGTTTGAAGTATACTTGTCTTTAACTCAAGGTTAAAGAAACAGCAAAAGCAAGGATGTGCAGAATGGACCCTATTGAGAATTCATCTGGGAGTGAAGGAAGAGACATTCCTCCCTAGAACCCCATAAAGGTATGCACATATGCTGCTTCCTATTGTTAATCTCTTTTGCTGATGGGATGTGGAGGAGATTTTATACAGTGGTGCAAAATGGAAATCTATTGCAGGAGGAA
>NW_010418027.1:27133-41097 GCF_000710305.1 Buceros rhinoceros silvestris | reverse complement strand
GAGTGCTGCTATCCCAGAGGGACTCTTATGTTCAAAACAAAATACAACAATGGAGTTAATTAGCATTGCATGGTTCACAAAATTCCCTTGAGGGGATCTTTCTCTGTTCTAAATCATCACTTGTATGTGAGATGGAAAAGCTCCCACTGAGCAGGCCCCTTCCACAAACTTTTAATAGATATTACCACAGTTTTTCATCATTTGCCATTGGCTTTGAGAAAGGTAACAGCTGAGCCAGGGCTATTCAGCTGTATTAAGCAGCTGCATGTTTATACAGAAATAGTCTCCTGCTTCTCCCTTCTGCCTGCAAACCTCCCCTGCCCACACCCCCAAAAATTAACCCTTTCCTGCCACAAAGACAGAGAATCACAGGCAGAGGGTTTAGCAAAGATAGACAATTAAGCAAGGGAGGACCTCCCTATGATTATTTGATCTTTATTTGTGTGCGGATGAAGGTACCCAAACCAGATGTTTGACCCACTGTGTCTGCACCTGTTTGAAGGGACAGCTCCCGCTCCAAAGGACTCACCACTTCCCAGTACCAGGGAGGAGGTTAAAAGGCCAAGAGGAAGGACCTTGCCCCAGGAATCCCACAGGAATCAAACCCATGTCACTCGACTCCCACAACTGCTATTCATTGCAGAGTCTGTTGACTCAAGACTCCCAGCAAGCCAGCTGTATCCTCAGTGAAATGCCCTGCACTTACACAGAGCCATTTCCAGTGGGTATTGACACTGGAGGCAATCTGTGCTCTGCTCTCTAATAGCACACAGTGAGCAAGGATTAACTCTTCTCTGATGGTTTGACTGGCCTCCAGTCACCTTCCTTTGTTTCGTGTCATGCCAAAACAGATCAGCCTCCACCCATTTGCAATCCCATTAGCCAGATGGCTAAGTCTATGTTTCAGTGCAGGCCTGCACTCAAGAGCATCTCGCTCGTGACTGCAAACTGCTGGAATCAGCAGCAAAGATCTGCTGTGGACATGACTTCACTGCCTGATGCACCACCCTGCCGCTGATCCTGCATCTGCTTGTCTCCTGCGAAGAGCCAGGAAGCCCTGAATAAATACTGCAATTCAGCAATCATTGCAAAAGACCACAGCTAAAGAATTGTTGGAGCAGGAACACGTCAGGGCACCTTGTAGCTCTCAATCAAGAGCTTGGAGCCGAAGTGTTTTGTAAGGAAAGAAGTCAGATCCTGGCAGAGTTTGTGCTACGTGCCAAATTCTGCTAGGCGAGAAGGCGTTTTGTCATGGGTCATTCCTGATAAAATACACTTTATTATGACTGCCTCAGGTTAGTCAATGAGATGAATACTTTGGGACTGGTGGGGTATCTGGTAGAGGAGACCTAACCATAGAATTCTTGTATGCTATGGGAGACCCAGGAGGTAAGCCCTTTTTTTCTTCCATTTCATCACTGGACGTGTTTACTGCTGTTTATTTTAGCTAAGTATACAGCTCCGTGAACATCTCTGCTTGTAAGCAGGGATTCCGCTGTAGCACAGGAAGGAAAGGTTCATGGAAAGAGCAGGCTGTGCACGGGCATGGACATATAGACTGTTAGTCCAGGGCAAGGGACTTCACTAAAAAGTGTTAGTCCTTCTTTAGCTTTTATTACCATTTTAATTTAAATGGTGGTGAGAGCAATGTGAAAGGGACAGTGACGAGCGGCGATCGATTCAGACAACTGTAGGCTAGCACAGTCTTCCTCCAGCTGTGGCTAAACTATCATCCACCCCCAAACCCTCTTCTCCCCACTCCTGACTCTCACCTGGCACCCCAAAGTGGCACACCACCATCTTCCCCTTTCACACACTGAAAGTGAGCAACCAACCCAGAGCAAGAGGAAATGGTTCAGCACATCACTGCCTTGGGAGCCTCCTGTTGGCCTCCCACCTTCCTGCCACCACTGCTCTCACATGCTTTTCACCCTTTTCTTCCTTCATGTCCATTGTGCTATCCCCCACTTCTCCCACCGTACTAAGCTCACATTTTGACCAACCATCTCCTTACCACACTTGGCACACTGAGTTGGAAAGTACCACCATCTAATGGTGACACGGGCCCTGAATGCTGGGTGCCATTTGGATTTGTTACTCTCCTGCTTTGGCCGAGAGACTGCTCTGAGATTACAACCTTGCAGCGTTCACAGCACATGCATAGCACATACATAACGTTTCGTGACTTTCTGGACATACTCATAGCTCTACGTAGTATGTCCTCGAGCATTTTATCATGGCACGTGAGGAGATGTTTCACAGTATTCTATCTAGGCACTCCTCCTGGCCCAGAGCCTAGGCATTTGAACAGCAAACTCCTTTTAGGACTCATGTAAATGTGCACAGGGATAGCGAGGCAAGAAACAGAGGATATAATTAACCACTGAAGTTCCTCGCAATCATTGCAAAATGCCAACAGACTCTGTTCATCTCTGCAGAGAATACAAAGTGGAATTTAAGCACAAGGAGGTCTCTGTTCTTGCTCTAGCAGCCTTGCTTTCATATGCTGGGGGCAGAGGCAGTTTCCTCAATCTTTCACTGTGTCCTTTCTTTCTTACATCTTCTTTGGGAATCTGTCGTGGAGTAGCTGCTGAAGCACAGGTTGCCCTAGTGCAAACCAGCAAAGCCATCTGAAAATGTGATCTGCGTTGTTGAAACTCAGCCTAATTTCTAGAAAAAATTTGTAGAAGTGTCTCAAATCTTAGGGACCTGAACAGCACAGACGACATTCTGCTGTATGGTAGAGTGCAACTGCAATGCACTGCATCTATCCCACAGCAACACTGCATGCAGTTTCCTCGTTCCATGATTTTAATGCATTTTCCCAGTTACTGTAACCCACACCCAGATTGGCCACCTAGGGAGCTTTTCACAACTACTCTTCCTGTTGATGTGGGTTCCCTCATAGGAAGTCTGGGGAAACCCACAGTGTAGACTACCTCTGCTTCAGGATTTGCTACATTATAGAATAAGCCTGGAATAAACAGCAAAAAGAAATCTGAATTCAACAATCTACAGCAAGAGCTGCCAGGAATTTTCATAGGGCCAGTCCCACGAAATGCACTGAGATGCTGAAAGGTTTAGATAGGTGCCTGACTACCTTGAAGTGCTTCCAAAGGAAAGTTAAAGCCCTATTGTTTGAAATGCTTAAAACTGTCAACTGGGAAACTCCCTGTAGAAAACAGGCCTGCATTGACTAGTCCTCCAGTGGCCTTTCCCATCTTCAGCTCCTATGATTTATGTGCTCATAAATTCCTTTGTGTTCTGTGCTTACCTGGAAGACTCTCCTGTGGCTGCCGTCCAAGAACACCATAGTGGAGTTGTGTTAGGCTGTTCTTTCTGATTTCCCATTGTCTCTTCCCTGCCTGAATTTGGATCCAAGAGCAGGTAAAAACCAGGTGCAATGTGTCCTCCTCCCACTGGAAGGCCACCTTTCCAATAGGAATATCCATCCAGTTCGATTCTGCCTTCTCCACTTCTTGAGAAGTGAAGTGTCCTGTCCTTGCCAGCTGCTACCAGAGCGTATTACCTTGTTGCACTTGCTCAGGCTCCTTGGCTTCAGTGTTGCTTTATTTTATTTAAAGGTGACTGTATTGGAAGAAACAGAACTAGCCTGGGGCAGAACTGGTCTGAATTCAGAACCAGTCCCCTATCAGCACAGGCTTTTTGAAATATTTAACTTCACATCATTTTTCAGGGTGAAGTTTTATTTTAAAAAAAATAGCGTGTAAGGGAATTGTTTGTTAACACAACTCTGTTTCGTGTAAGCATGCCCAAAGCTCTTCTTTGCCATGTATACAGCAGTATATTTGCATATCAGAAGATTTCACATAGCTTCTCAAGTTATTGTACGTGCCTAACTGCTTCCAATTGCCACAGTAACATCAGGAAAAAAAGCTTTTACAAATGCTTTGCCAGACAAATCACATTTTTAGCAGAAGCAGAACAATTCCTTTCTCTTGGAAAGATGTTTTCAATGAGAACAGAATCACTACAGTACTTAGTTACAATACTGGAGTGTCAGATGTTTATTGAGTCAGCAAAGGAGATATAAAAAGAACCGGCAGGGCTCTGCAAATCACTTTGATTTTTAGTAGTGACTCTACTACCGTAAACAGTAAATAATGTAAATAGCAAAGGTGTTCTCATTCACAGGGAAATGAAATGGGAAGTCAAAATCCTTTTCTTCTTCTTGTGATAAGAAATCTTTTGAAACCCTCTGATGCCATTTCTTATTCCATCAGTATTACATTAACTTGATATGTTGCTGTTAAACAGCCACACTTAAATACATCAAATGGATTAATGCTGGCATTTTATCAGTATAGTTTCCGTTTGTGTAAGACATCTCTAGACACACAGAAACTACTTAAAATGAGAAAAGAAGTTTCTCCTTTTCACTGATTCAGAGGACTGCATGAAACTGGCTGATATTTCTTGAACACCCTGCTTAGTGCCAAGCTGGTCACAGCTATAATGGGGCAAGTAAGTTAAGTGGACTTTGAAAAGAGACATGAGTTAGCGCAGCTTCGAATTGCTCTCAGCTGTGCAGGAAAGCAAGCAGAGGCATGGTGAAGAAAAGCCCATGGGCACATTCAAGCTACCTGCAGTTTTGCCAGGCATAACTCAACCAAAGCTGAGGTATGAACTCAGTGAGCTGCCTTGCACTGTCTTTGCTTATCTGGTAGCACCGTATGTAAATCCTCAGGATGAAGGAAAAGGATGGAAAGAAGCTGCCCATGAGAAAGAGTAATTTCATCACTGATAAAGTACTAAAAGGAGTCACTGGGCACCATTTACAGAGCAGTAAATAAATACAGTGTAGGCACTTGTTACTTATTTTTTTAGCATCAGAAAGTAGGAATGAAAGCTCTCTCTGCCCCAGTCTTATTGCTGGTCTCTCCCTTGAACATCCAAGCAGTTCACCTCTGTAGGACCAGCTACCTTGCAGGCAGGCAGGCAGGGAGGCAGGCGGGCTGGCTCCCTTTTCCTTCCCACCACTCCAGGACTCACATGATTGCTGCCTTAAACATACGACTCCGCACAAATAACCTTCAGCTTGTGGGCCAGGGCCTGTTTCCCCCTGCTCTCTAGGAACGTCACTAAATCGCTGCCTGCCCTGGCATGAAGCCTGGCTCTGATTGTGCCACCTTGGACTTGTGACATGAGCCACTGGGGCTGCAACGAGGTGGGGACTTTCTGATGAAACAGGAAAGGTTTTTCCAAAAGGAAACTGAACCCAAGAAAAGGAGATCCTTTCTCCACCAGCCCGATTTTCAGAGCTCTGCCTCCTTGAGTGGGACAGTTAGCAATTTCCTCCACTTTCAGCTGCTGCTGACACATGGCTGGGTGGTTTCCAGCCTCCTCTGTGCACATTGTTCTGCAAGTGTTTGTCTTAGCAAAGTGCAGAGCCAGACGCACCTTGCAATTAATAAATATGTGTCAACACTCGGTGCAAGCCTGATTATTATCATTACCCCAGAATTAGAGGGCTGGCACAGCCACTGAGCCGCCTGAGGGCCTGATCCTGCCGGATACCCAGTGTTCTTCATTTCCATTTGTAGCAAGGAGATCAGAGGCCAGGAGGGAATTACAGGATTTGGCTATCTAAAGGGTGATTTTTTATTTAGTCTCAAGTTCTAAAAAAGATAATCCCTGTCAAGAGAGAGGAGCAAATCAAAATTAATAGCTAGGGGCCATCCTCTCAACCGCTGTAAAATAATGCCTCTCACTTAACAGCAATGGATCACTGCTGATTTACATCAGCTAGGAGTCTGCTGCTGTGTTGGTAAACATGAAATGGAGATTATAAAAGAAAATTAATAACAGTGAAAGCTAACCTAAAAGCTGAACATGTGTGCAGGGATCCCTCTGCCAGTTACAGTGCAGCTGTGCATGGCTTGAGTTGAATTTCTAATCCATCCTGACCCTGACAGGTCACAGAATCTCCATTTTATGGTTGGAGCGGTGCCCGCCTGGACCCAAGGTCACACCAACGTACCTGGAGGGAGGATTTGAATCCTCAGGCCTGATTACAGTTTACGCTAATGCCACTGGAAATGGTGCAACATTTACCTAACAACCTGAGCACTGCTAGAACAATAAAAAAACCACAGAGGCAGATCTTGAAAGGCAGTTTCCTGAAAATAAAGACAGGATTTTTAAGATATCTCCACTCTAAAAATACCTCTTCAGGTTAAGTCCTCAGCTCTCCTTGATTCCATTAGGAGTTCAGCATTGCTCCTGCACCAATACTTTGCAAGAATTTATAAAAGTGCCTGAGTGGTTTTCAGGTACCTTCACAACCTCAGAAATCCTGCCTCTCTGGCAAGCAGGGGTTTGGTCATCCAGCAGGATTTGGCTGCATCCTAAAGAATAGGTGGTTCTTGTCAAAGCCGCTCTGTCAGGAGGGTTGGTGTTTGAGATAGAGGATGGAAATGAGCACGTCCTTCACAGAGAGTGGTAGCCTGGAGTACTGTCAGGGGTAGTGGTACTTTCATGGGAGCACAGGAAAAGATGCTTACTGCCATTTACTCTTTTACATCTCTGTTGGTCTGAGCATCTTTGCATCACTTAGAGCAAGAGAAGAGCTGGAGTGGATACTGGTGCGCTGCCTTTAATGGAGAGCAATCAAAGAAATCTGCAAGGATTTCTGAAACAGTAGCCTAAAAGGAGGCCTGATAAAATCCAGTGCAGCCCTAGGCGTAGGGACTGCTACTTGAATAAAATGGAAATGGCAGCTCCTCCAAGAACTGCCATTAGTAGAGCAGTCATTAGCCCAACTCCCTCTGCCCGTTTCTGATCTGTACTGCAGCCACTGCTATAATAACAAGGCTCATCGCTAGGAAATAAACACCAAAAGAGGTGAACTGTGCCCCACAGTGAGATAAAGTGTGTTGGAGTGCAGCAGGCGATGCTGAAGGGTCATGTTGTGGTTAGAACAAGCACTCTCTCTTGCATCATGTAATGCTGTAGTCCTTATCCAAACAGCTTCTGCAGCCCAGACCTGTCTGAGGAGCATGGAGAAGCACCAGATCTCTCTGTCAGCTGTGGACCTGACTCTTTGCCTTCATCCATATCTCCAAGCTTCATGGACATTGCTTTGTGAAAGTTAATCCATAAATTTAACTCACCATCATTAACTATTACTATCATCTAGGTCCTCTGTGTCTACTGCCTTGCTTAATTGTTGTGGAAACCAACTCCTGCATGAGACATTGTTAATGTGTCTTTTCATTTCTCAAGCTCGCACACATAACGCAGTAGGGTTGGTCCCTTCTATGTAATAATACCAAGCAATGGCTTTTCCTAGCTAACTTCACAGTGAAAATGTGTGCCTATTTTAAGGCATGGACCTACAGTTTTCCAGCCTTACATCACTGTTAAAAAAGGATCCTAGAGATCCATCAGCCAATCCAGAGGTGGTGAAATATTCTGAATAATATAAAATTTCCATTTCTTATATGATCAAAGCCACATCATCTGTGAAATGCATAAAGTACTATCTCATATTTTTATAGCACCTCTTTTCATTTCAACACAGCAACCCAAGCAAAAATCATGTGGGTACAGTTGTGTCAGACCTCCTGAGCAAGGTGGCAGGTAAGTGACTTCCTGGAGAGGCGGGGTGCTGCTGTGCGTGGCTGTGTCCACGTATTCAGCTGCCATCTGCTCAGGACATCAGAGCTCTCACTGAGCCCTGGGGCTGGCACTGCCACCAGTCATAACATAGCACTGTTTAGCCCTCCTCATCTACATCTTCTTGTCCACAGGCTGCCCATAAACTACTGAAAGACCAATCTTGTTATTCGTAAAATTGCTCCCTGAAAGTTCTCTTCTTTATGACACTTTCCCAAAAACCACAGCCCAAACTCATTCATGGTTGAGTTGCTGCAGCACTGATACTGCTCATTTTTGCTTATGACACCATCTACTCTTTTAAACTTCTCCAGCCAAAAGGCACACTTGTCTTCTTTTTTCTTTGTTTTCTGTTCATACATTACCTACCAGAGTTACATTCTGTAGAAGAGTGGGACTGGCGCACAAGGTCTGTGCTAATGAGAAGAGCATTATTATTTTTCAGAGGGAGCTTCTTTTTCATTCCATGCTACAGCAGCAAGAGCAGCCACAGCTATGAGTTCCCTCAAGTCTCTACACTAAGTTGTTTGTGACTGAAGTTAGTTGTTTTGTCACTTGTGCCCTTTGAAGGAAAGAAGTATTCTCTCCAAAAAATTTGTTGGCACAGCTGAAATTCTCCGTGGTGCCTTCTACTTCTGGATCACCTGGCCTGCAGAGAGAAATCAGGTCCCTTCAGAAAACATGAGCAGGAGGGACCGTCTTAAGGGAATGCATAAAGCTGCAAATACTGTATGGCTCTTTCTTGATCACTACTACATCACCTGATGCAGACAGTGTTGCTACCTGGGGACCATGACAACTGCCTCCAGTGCTGCCCTGTGGGATTTTCCCTGACCCTTTGCCATGGCACTTGCATTTGGAGGGCCTGTTCTGCACCGGGTCTCAGAGCCACTGGCTTTAAGACCTTTTTTGTGCATTTTGGCTATAGAAGCTCGTTAAATGATCTATGTAAAGCCTAGAATCTCAAAGGTATTTACGTTCCTAAATCTGGTTAAGCCTGTTTGACCCCAGTTGGGTTATGTACCCCTGTGGTTTTAAGGAGTTGGGTGTAGTGTCCTGGTTTTGGGGGAGGTGGAAGAGGGGACACGGAGCAAGAGGAATTTTTCTGCAAAATGTGCAAAAAAAGACTGAGTACTGGAAACAAAGGATGTTAGACACTGAATTACAGATCTGAAGGTTATAGAACTAATAAAAAATGAACAGTGAAAGAAAATTAAATTTTCCCACATTTCTTCCAGGTTCTCAAATTATACTGTGGCAAACCAGACACTTTTCAACACTTACATGCCTTTTCCTTCTGTCTTACTTGTTCTTTTTCCTCACTGGTGTCTGTCATTGACCATCAGCCTGTGCTCTCCTTTGTGTCTGGAAAGTGTTTGGCAGACCCTGGTCAATACGAACATGCCTTTCAAAACTAGCCAGGCAGTGCAAGGATTTACTCTGCCCTGAAGCCCCACACAATAGGAAGAGCACAGTGTGACAGCTTTTTGGTATTTGTTGTTGCTGGTCTTATGTGCTGATAAACTGATCTGAGCTCCTTTTCCTGGTGTCTCCTGTAGAACAATCCAGCTTCAGTTGTGCTGGGCCCTGATGAACACCTGAATTTCAGGGGGATGGCTGTGGCTGTCCCTTGTCATGTCTCCTACCCCAGAGTCAATTTCTTCATGTGTGAACCAGGCTACTTCCCAGGCACAATCACAGGTTAGAAAACCACTTCTCTTGTGAGGAAGGAGCTGAGCCACTAATGGTGACGGTTTGTCCCAGGGACCCCTTCGCTGCAGTTCAGAGGGCTGCTGGCACTGGCTGTTGAAGGACGCAGTGCTGTGTGGGATTGTGCTGGAAGTCTTCTCTCACCTGCATGGCTGGATGCCTTCACAGCCTCCCCGTGCAACTGCTCTGACAAAGCTCAGTTGTTAAGAGGGTGCCTGTTATGCCTCTGGTAGACGTAAACATGCTCTGGTGCTTATCTTTAAAGAAAACAAATGAACAGAGATACGTGTTGCTGCAGCTTCTGAGTGTGTATGGAGGTGAAGTCTGCAGGCAGAAAGAGCAGCTCCAGCTCTGTGAAGACACATTTTCCCCCTTTGCCAGGACAAGACTGACCAAAAGCAGCCTTTTCCTCTCTACTATGAGAAGGCAAAGTAGTTTAGATGAGCCCACTGACGAGGAGCTGGCAGAAGGGCTGATTAAGATGTGAATGAGGAGGCATTCCCGTCAGGAGTGCCAGCGGGACGTCTGGCCGCGAACCCCGTGACAGCAGCCGCCTTCCCCGGACCTCTGGAGACACTGGGAGAATTTCCTCTTCAGCTATTTTCAGGCGGCATCTGTGTCTCTCACCAGCCACGGATGCCACAAGGCATGGTGCCAAAAAGTCAGCAGCTTGACAGCTTCTCTACATGGACTCGAGAAATATATTCTGGATTATCTGTACCATCTGCCTCTCACAGGTGTTCATCTGGGAGGAGAAGGGTACCTGAGGGCACCAGAATTGAAGGGAAAGTGTTTTATAGGGCAATACACATTGTAGCAGCTGTTGCTGGAGGAGGAAGAAGAAGAAGGAAGAACAGATACTAATTCCTACCTTGGAAAGATTAATGAAGTTTACTGCACAGTTCCGCTGAAACTGGGCAAACCTCTGAGTCCTTACCCCTTACCACCCCTTACCACCCCACCCCCGGTCTACCAGGTTTGGGGTAAGAATCCCCCAGTTAAGAACTGAGTGGGGGGAGAGGCAATTTTCTGAGTAAGTTTGGAGAGGAACTCTGTCATATGTGCCTTATTTGTGAGTAAGTGGAAGTTTGGAGTAAGCAGCCACAGGCCGTGGGCTTGGGGTTTTTGTCAGCTATGGCAAAGTACCGCTGTCTCTCAGCAGACACCACAAAGGTCTCATCCTCCTTTACTTGTTCATGGTAAATCATTAATATTTTCCTGAAAGAGGAACTCTACCAGTTCTCACAGAACTACAAAGCCACATTTATAAACAAAGATCTTATTTGTGAGGAGATGAAACCCCGACAGCAGTGAATGGTTTGCTTTCCACTGCGCTACAGAAACGCTGTTTCCTGCCCCTCCCATGAAAAGAATTTGCTGCAGCAGTTCTAGCACAAACTGCACACCTACAGAAACCACAGGCTGCTCACGCCGGCAGAACCAGTACCTGCTGCCTGCCTCACCTCTGGGGACATCCACAGGTCAGCAGAACCTGGAGCTGCTACTCCTGGAAGGCTCCATGTACCACCCACTGAAGGGGGGCACCTGCCCTGCATTATATCTTTTTTTTTTTAATCTGTAACAAGGTGTTGATTTGTCTCCACACTGAAGCAGGGAAACTGAGGCAGGAGAGTATTTCTGCTGTTTGGAGACATCCTTGGACTAACACTAGGTAGATCTGGCCCACATCTTGCCTGGTAGGTGCTCCTGCTGTCATTCTTGCTGTGCGTCTTGGAGAAGTCATGAAAGAACTATTTTGTTCACAGTTTGTTTCTCTGCCCTCTATGTATCTGTTGGTCCAACATCTCCTTTAAAGTCTATAGAAGGTGAGGGGATGGCTGGGCTTCGCGCAGTGGCATCTCCACTTCCATTACCTCCAGGAGTGTTCATGGGAATGGACCAACTTTGCAGCTACTTTTCAAAATGTAAGGCTGTACAAGTTATGAAAGAATTGCACAGAGGGGAAGAAAAATAAAACCACTGTCAGCTCCACATCTGCAAGCCGTGGCTGCACAAGAAGGCGGAGCAGAGCTGATGTGAGGAAAGAGATTGCTGTTTAATGTGGTTTCCAGATAACCACCGACAACATACATGATTGCAGTTGACCTTGTGATACCATGGTGCTACTTGTATTTTCTTTAAAAGTATAAAAAGCTGTGTTGACTAATGCAAATGAGCCTGGTGGTGGAGAAACAAGCTCACGGCACCTCCATTAGCAAGGCTGATGGCTAGAGTATCACCTTTCAGCCACAACTTTCCTCTTGTCTTCCTGTTGTATCCATCATCATCTGGAGCACTTAACTGTCTATGACATTTGACTGCAAAATACGGCCATCATTAGCCACACAGTTTTCTAATCCCCCAGCCTGAACCACTGGGCTTTCTTTAGCTTCATCTGTGGAGCTACATGCAGTACTTTGCAACACTCCTGTTACCACGTAGGCTCCCAAGAGGTGTACAATGCCCACCTATTTGGTGGTTCACTACCACCATGCTTCAAGCCTAATCGCTAGTTAGAGCTTCTACATTAGTGGCACCACAAACAAAACAGAGTCCTGAGCCAAGCAATTTTAGCTGGATACTTCTAGGAATGAAGATACAAATAGTAAGAAAAAAGGAAGCTTTGCTCTTTCGAACTGGATCAGGAAAACCCTGGCTGAGCTCAAGGAGGCTCACAGTGTACTCTGTACAGGGCTCCAGTGAGTTCTGTTTTTATTCAATATGCTAAATAACATGAGTGTTTATTTCCTGGGTGGTTTTTCTATTTTTATCACTACATTTTTGTTCTCAAGCACAGAATAAAACCACCCCAGATGCTAATGGCTCTTTATTGGAATGTAGAGGCTCAGAAATAAAATTGCAGTCACTTGCAGGTAGGACAGGGAAAAAGATATTGTCAGTTGCCTATGAGTACTGCTGGTATGTCTGATGATAATGCATTAAGTTTTATAAGGGCATTAATGACTTTGGGCACCTTGTCATTTTTAATGCTAACTTTTTTTGTCACTTGTTTTCTTGTTTTCACTTGTATCAGTCCTTGTGAAAAGTGCCGGACTGATAGCCTTGAAAACAAGTACTTAATACATCTCTGTTTCAAGCAGTCCAGAGTCAGAAAAACCCACCCACAATGTCTTGAGAGGAGCTGCGTAAGACTTCTTGCCTACGGGAAAAAAGAGAGATACCGGGTTGCTCCCCTGGTCTTGCCTTCCTTGGATGTTGGAGAGGGACCTAGTTTAATGTAGGAGAGTCTACCTCAGCTGCAGCACGGGCCTGTCCTAGCTATTGCGAGCTTCCCAACACAGCATAAGCCACAATCCCGGCTGACTCCCCAGATGCTTGTATCGATACCTTGTATCTCAGAGATTTTACGGTAAGCTGTGCCTGATCTTCAGGAGCAGCTGTAAGTTCAATTGCTATAGAGCTGAATTTTACAGAATTTTTATGAATACATTTTATATATGAGATTGCCTTGTATTACATTTGCACATATATCAAACAAAAATTGCATAGCTGATATGCTGGTCATTAGCTGATGTCTCCCCTAGGTTCCGGGGTCACCAAAAGATGTACAGACTCCTTGGGCTGATTTCAATCCCAGGGAAAAAAAGAAAAGAGGAAAAGAAAATGATGACACAAGGCTCAATTAATAATGAATTGGAGGACACAAAAATATAATTATTGAGAGTCAACAGATGTTGTGGAAAACAGGTCAAACAAACTGAATGTATTATATCTATGTAGTTATTTTTACCAGCTGATTTTTTTGACATAACAGTTCCATTTTGTTTAAATTTAGCACTGTACAATTTCCATCGAGTATGCCTACAGTGTTCTGAGAAACACACTATTAAGCTTTCAAAAAGCAGTAGCAACTGTATGACACGGTACTGGGGGGCTTCTGTTTGGTTTCTGTAATCATCAATATTAGGATCAAGGGCATTCAACATCTCAAATGAATGCCCTGGAAATGAATATAAAATCACTGTTAATAAAATTTGCAGATGACATAAAGGCAATGATGAGGACAGAGCACTCATACAAACTGACCAGGAACTTAGCAATCCTGGGTCATTCTAACAAAATGTGGTTATATGCAGTGAAATGTAAAGTAATTCGTTTAGCAGCGTGGAAACAAGCCAAAGTTACAGACTTCATCCTGTTGAAGAACAGATCTGAAAAAGATTATAGCTGAAAAACAATTCAACATGGACTCCAAAGGTGATTCTGTGATAAAACAAGAGCTGTCTTACCTGGGACTTCCAAACTGATGATTAGTGAGTAGGGCTAAGGAAATCATTTTACTAGATAGAACACTGAGGCAAGTTATACTGGAATACAACATCTGTTTTTGGTGTCCACGTGTTTAAAGAATATTTGAAACAAAGGATATTACTCTCCAAAAGGAGAGAAATCTTTGCAGCAGGAGATGCAAGAGCTTCGTGCTTTAGCTTCTTGAAAAGCACATTGAAGGGACTGAATGATAGCACAGACGTACCTTTGTTGTAGGCAAGAAATAGAAGGGTTCCCCAGCCTAGGGGAGAAAACTGTAATAAGGATTAATGGCTGGAAATCAAGGCCAGGAAAATTCAAATTAGATTTTTTTTTTTTTTTTTTTA
>NW_010418027.1:26597-27083 GCF_000710305.1 Buceros rhinoceros silvestris | reverse complement strand
CAAAGCCAGAGAAATTCAAAATAGATTTTTTTTTTTTTTTTTTTTAGTGAAGGTGATCAACCATTGGAACACGTAACCAAAGGAACAAGACAGTCTCCATCTCATGGCATCTTCAAATCAGGCTGTGCCTTAGCCAAATGCAAATTATTGCCTTCATTACAGACATAACTGTGAAGAATCTAATGGCCTGTGATGCACAGGAGGCTATGCCAGATGATCTAACGATCCCTTTTCACCTTAACCTCTGTGCATCAATGAATAAAAGGAATGAATTCTGGAAAGGAACAAGACAGTCTCCATCTCATGGCATCTTCAAATCAGGCTGTGCCTTAGCCAAATGCAAATTATTGCCTTCATTACAGACATAACTGTGAAGAATCTAATGGCCTGTGATGCACAGGAGGCTATGCCAGATGATCTAACGATCCCTTTTCACCTTAACCTCTGTGCATCAATGAATAAAAGGAATGAATTCTGGTACTACAG
>NW_010418027.1:17364-26435 GCF_000710305.1 Buceros rhinoceros silvestris | reverse complement strand
GAGTGAACTGGTGCTTTTGGCATCCAGAGAGGAGTGGAGGGTGCTTCTAACAACCAGAAGCTTGTTCCTTTATTAGTCTTGTCATCTAACATTATTACTCTTTAGTAAGAGTAATAGAAGGCAAGAAATTAATTTATTTTTGTGATTATACCCATTGGTAAATTCTTTCCTACCAGCAGGCTTGGAAAACAAAATCTCTTTGTTTCCTTCTCTCTAAATTTATACTTTCAATAGGTTCATTTAAGCAACTGAATGTCTTCATTTGCTAAGCAAATGAAGAAAATCATCCTAGTATTATCCGTGATAAATAGTTAATACTAAGCCCAGTTCAAAGACCACTGAAATTAAGGGCAGGCTCCACAGAGTTTTTCCAATGGAAGTTTCCTCAGGTTCACTGACAGTTAGCTAGTCATTGTGCGGTTTTCTGGTATTCACATCCAGTCAGTGGAATAGACTTCAGTTACAGTGGTGTAGATCTCGATGCACACCTGGGGAGCCCATCTGCAGTGGTTCAAACTCTGCACTCTGTAGGCTTCTCCGCCCACCCCCCATAAATCACACAGAAGCTTCTTAAAATGCCATAAAAGATTCTGCTACCCATTTCTGGAAGACATTATATTTTGCTGAGATTCAGGTTGTTCTGTAGTTATAGTATCTTTTACATAGCTAGGAGAGTGTTGACTTCCATCATAAGGTTCACCATATCAGTACCAAATAACGTGGATTTTGAACATCCTGAAAACAAGGGATAATATTCTAGATATTAGGAATTCATCCTAATAGTTTTCACTTAGCTTCTACAATAAAAAGACCCTTTTTTGAAAATTTCGCTTTTGTCTGTCATACTTGCCTCTCTGCTTCATCGAACCTCTTTGAAAACCTGGCCTTTAGGTGTATTTGAAAAAAAATGTGTTTAAGCACAGTAAAGATCTTGGATGTGGAATACTAGAGCCAGCTCTGCTTTTCCTGATTTCAATGGGAACTGTAAGTCAAATTTTCTCACTATTAATATCAGTAGGATTTCTTTTTTCATGTCAGTAGCTGTAATACTGAATACTGTAATTAAATGAGTGAGAAAACATATAATAACTCCCCTATTCTTCAGCAGTTGTTTTCTATTACCTGGCTGCTTTTATTGTAGTGTTCTTGCCTATAGCTGATGTGTAAAAAGACGTATCTACTGTTCTGTGTACATTACTCCAGCATAGTGCTTACCTCTCCTAGCCAGCACGGCATTATTATAATTAATAATAATAACTTTTAAAGATAATTGCATTAGTAATAATAGTTTATATACTCCACAGGCAGAACAATATGTACCAACATCATGATGAAGATTTACCCAGTGGGAGGTTAACTGGGTGACAAGACAAGAGAATAAGATGGGAAGAGGTGGATCTAGGGCACTTGAAGAGTGTATATTACAGTAAAGTCTCTAGATAAAATTGTTTTATTTATTTAACTGATTTATGACATTATACATACCCATATATGTATTTCATACACCTGGAAACTTAGGCCATTCGGAAAGCCTGACACTACTTATTTTATTTTGCACTTAAGAAAACCCTGTTAATATTGCTATGTTCAGGTCTATTCTAAGTAGATCATCAAGACCTATAAAAATGCGTCACTAATGCCCTAACTGCTACTAGGAATAGTTTCTCAGCTGGGAATGACAAACTATCAGTAGAGAGTAGATACTTTGGGACTGAAGAGGGGTGGGGGGCACGGAGGATCCAGCAGAGAGGAAGGAGAGTCCACGAAGTAGGAAGCTCATCATAAATTAGAAAACCTGTGATGAGTTCCCTGTCCTGCCACTGACAGCTCTGTGCCTTGAGGCCATGCAGAGGATGTCTCTTTACTGTCTCTGGTGCCTCCCCAGTAGTTCTTCACCACACAGCCATGTTGTGAGTCTCTCGGGTCTGATTGTAATGAGGATCCATATTGAGAGCAAACTGAGTTAGATATGAGAGACAGCAGGATGGTATCTGCCTTTATTAGGGACAGACACTGCTTTGAAAGCCCAGGACATGGATCCCTGCCGTTAGGATATGAGCACAAGTATTATTAAATGAACGTGTGTCATAACAGAATTAATAACACTGACCTCTAGTTTTCATCAGTCTTAATGTTGTTCCCTCATTACAACAAACTATTTACCCTTTGGCCCCATTTAATGCTCATGGGAATCAGATTATTGCCTCATAAAACAAAGGAGCAGTGAGATTATCACTTAAGTAATGGCCCCAAACATACTGTCAGCACAGTGTCACGGACTACTGCTATACAGCAGAGTAGTATAACTCCTCTCACTAGGGCACGGTCCCAGTAATACAGGCAGTGCAGCAGGTAGAAATGTCATGGGGTGAGTGAGCGCAGCTTCCCATTCACCCTCGAACCAGTCAATGCCCAGAATTTTATCCCTGCAACTTGTTAAACTTCAGAAAGCTCATACCCATTTAGAAGTGATAGCTGCTGCCTCTGTGCCAAATTGCTTTATCTGTTTTAGATAACCGATTCCAACCACACGCACAAACACACACAGTATTTGCAGTTAAAATGTTTGCACACTGTTACGTGGGGAAATACAGGGCACTCAGGGAAAAAGAGAAAAAGGAAAAAAAAAGAAAGAAAGAAGCTTTGATAATGTAAGGGCTGGCATTTCAGAACAAGAATGTCAAGCAGTTTAGATCTTGTTGATGTTGAACCCTGGGGCTCTTCCTCTCGCCTTCTTTTTCTTCATGTTTAAAGCAGGCAGAGCGACCCTATGTTAAGGGCGGGTAGTCAGATACCTCTGCTGGGGATTCTTCTGACCAGCTTCAAGCACACAGCAGTGACTGAAGTCCACGGAGACACGGATCTGTGGGTATAATGCCGGCATTGTCTATACTTTTATTTCTGCCGTATGCGGGCCTCTCTCCTCCTCTGCATTCACTGTCGCTGTTACATTTACCTTGGGAGAGGGGCCATCGTAGGCTGCATATTTATTAATCATTCTTAGCTGCTTCTCTTTTTGTTCTTTGCTCTCTATTCTTTCCTGTACAGGGAGGCAGAAAGGCAGTAGCATATCATAGCAGAAGTACTTACACAGCACATTTTTCTGTCTACAGATCTCAATGTGCTCTACAAAGGTAAGCACTAATATAACAATTATCATCCATGTTTGTCAAATCAGAAACAAGAGGCTAAGAGAGAAACCCAAGGGCACAGAGCAGGCCAGCGATACGCAGTGGAAGAGACCTTACAGCTTCCATACAGCGTGTTAGGGCTTATGCTATGTGCTTTTTAAGCCAAGAGGCCTGCTGAAAAGGCCTTTCTTGTCCTTAATCAGAGTCATTTGGCATAGCAGAAGGCATCCTGTTAAACAGCAATTGAGAGCTGCAGCACTGCATGCTTTAGTGGGCGAGCCAGTGCAGTGCACTATTATCTGCAATGTAGCAAGAGAGTTACTTTTGTCTCAGGACTCTGCAAAACTTCACAACTGCTGCTTCCCATAGAGATTACTAGGCTGGCTGGGTAACGAGGCTGTAAAGGTTGCATAGGGACCCAGAAATTAATATATGCATCATGAGATTCAGAAGAGGTGACTAAGCCTCTAATTATTAGCAGCTGCCTCTAAACACCCCTCCGTCCCAAAACTGGGGTCCAGCTACCGTGGGTAGACAAAACTTTCCCAAGCACACAGAGATAGCAGCAAAATTGTTATTTCCCTGAAAGTAGTGATGTCTGCATAACATCATGGCACTGATTTTTATATCTCAATTTCAGCTTTGTTTATCTTCTGAAAATAGTTATAAAAATAAAATCCAGTTTTTTTTTTTTTAAGGGCTGATGAGGATGGGAGTCTGGATGCCTCAGGCATTAGGTAATGGGAGTGTGAGTCTTTGGCTTGAAGTCACCCATTCAACTGTGGTCAGGTCAGCTGTGCATTAGGATTTATATTGTCCGTATCCCATGTATTGAGAAGTTGGTGGTCTTACTCTGATGTGTAGCTCAAAAGGAACAATTTACTTGCAATGTGAAGAGGGTTTATTAGCAACAAGGCTGAGGAGTACATGAGCATGGACAATTAAACAGACCTGAAACTCCTGCACTGTGACGGGATTTCAGTACATTAGAGAATGCTGTGGATAATACTGACTGCTCTGCACATCTTTTGCAGGTAATGGATTGAGGGAAAAGCCTGCTTTACAACCAAATCCGCACATTCTCAAAGGTGGTATCACCACTTTGAAAGAGGCTAAACATCAGTATTGTTTTCCTTTGATAACTGAAACCTTTAGTAGATTCAAGATTTAATTGAGCCCTTTTTGGCTCATACCAGCATATAAACTCCATGTAATTCTTAATATTATTATCTCCACTGAAAATATTCTGTGGCTTCTTTTTCCCTCCTGATATAAGTACAATATCTATAATTTAGTACTTACAGCCACTGCCAGGGCCTTGGACAGTTGTGGGGGGAAATGTGAATTAAAAGTTGATTTAAAAGAAAAAATCCCTTCTTTAATGATACCTTTGTAACTGATTAGGTTTGGTAATGGACTTGCAAATGAAGTTTAAGCATTAATCTAAGAGCTCAATTAAGTGAAGTATTATGGTGCAGCAGAGATTTCCTCCATTCCCCAAGCAAGTGAAAAAAACCTTGGAAATTAAGACAAAATCAGTTTCTTTTCTCTCTTGTCTTTTGAGAGGTTTAGCAGAGATTGTTACTGAATTAATGAAATACTATTGATTCATCTATCCTTTCTAATAAGAGAAATGGAAGGGGATATCACTTATTTTTCCTGCAGCAATTTCATGCTGCAACTGGTGACACCATTGAACCCCCATAAGCCTGAAAATCCCCAAGCAAATCAGACCTCTCTGGGGGTGACCCTCACCGACTGGAGATACATTAGCAAGCCATCTGGCTTTTTTGAATAAACTCTTAAAATTTCATTTTTCACTGGGAGTCGTAAAGTACACTTTCCAGTGTGACCAAGTTACCGGACCCCGTGGTGTTTTCTCACAAAGCTTCAAACTCAAAGTCGCACTTAACCACGTGTTTAGATGGGAAGTAAGCATGTTATTAAAGTTAAGTGTGTACTTAAGTACTGCTCTAAATAGAAATGCCTTCCTGGATCTGGAATAGCAGCAAAGAGTAATTCCTTCCACTGCAGCCCTCGCAGGGTGGAATGCCATAACCTACATTATGCAGAAGGTCAGATGGGATGGTTGGCTGTAGTTATCCTGTTTGGACCTCCAGCCTGTGAACCGGACACATCGTTGATCAAATACTAACTTTCAACCTGGACTAAGTCCAGCACAAGCAAACAGTGTTTAGAATTATAAGAAGAAAATAAAGACAGGCTGGGGTAATTAAACACAGGGGAGATTTTTTCCATTCACAAGCCCCAGCCATCGGTGTTTTGGATAACTTGTTCTATTAAAAAGCTATCTTGCTGCAATGTATTTGAACAATCCTTTATTCTGCTCATTCTATTAAGGTTGCTTTAAAATTATTCCACTGAGTATTGCCAGCAGCTCTGAGACCTTTAGAGCACAGCATTAAGTAGAAATTAATAAAGACTTGGCTAAAATAACACACAGCAACTCAGTTAAAAGGCACTGTCAAGACATTTTTTACACCCTTCCTTTTACTCTGCTTTGTTTGTAATAATCCTCTGAGAAGGCTGAAAATATTTGATTCTTCCCACTGGTATTTGGTCCCTTACACAGTGCAAACAGAGATTGTCTTGAATGGCAGTGTGAGTGATCCTGGCTCTTTCCTCTTAACAGTTTCAACTTGCATCAGTTGTCGCTCTGCTGGATCATCTTCGTTGAGGATCTGCAGTAGAGGTTTCCCAATAATTGCAGCCATGTGACAGAATCTGAAACATCTGGAATACAGCATTGGTGGTCAGTATAAACTAATGACTGTTAGACTTTGAAATATAAACTCTTGGAAAGTAATACCTAATTGTCTTGAGCATAACAATGGTGATGATAGGGCTGTGTGTTTATGGGTAAGAATCAGGCCAAAGACCAGCAAGGCAGACATCATAGCAGGAGTCTGTTACAGACCACCCAAACAGGGTGAAGAGGCAGATGAAATATTATATAAGCAGCTGGGAGAAGTCTCACAGTCACTACCACTTGTTCTTGTGGGGGACTTCAGCTTACCCATTGTCTGCTGGAAATACAGTACAGCAGAGAGGAAACAGGCCAGGAGGTTCCTGGACTGAGTGGAAGACAACTTCCTGACACAGCTGGTGAGGGAGCTAACGAGGGAAGTCTCCCTGCTAGACCTGTTGTTCATGAACAGAGAAGAACTTGTGGGTGGTGGGTGGTGTGAAGGTTGGAGGCCGTCTTGAACATAGTGATCATGAAATGGTAGAGTTTTCAATTCTCAGGGAAGTACGGAAGAGGAGTCAGAGTCAGTAAAAGTACCATCTTGGAATTCCAGAGGCAGACTTTGACCTGTTTATGAGACTGGCTGACAGAGTCCCTTGGGAGGCAGTCCTGAAGAGCAAAGGATTCCAGGAAGGCTGGACATCCTTCAAGAAGGAGCTCCTAAAGACACAGGAGTGGGCCATCCCCATGTGCCAAAAGATGAGCCAGTGGAGTACAAGACCAGCCTGCCTAAACAGAGAGCTTTGTCTGGAACTCAGGAAGAGAAGGAAATTCTATGGCCTTTGGAAGAAAGGGCGGGACACTTAGGAAGAATACATGGGTTTTGTGAGGCTATGCAGGGAGAAAAGTATAAGGGCCAAAGCCCAACAAGAACTTAATCTGGCCACTGCTGTAAAAGACAATAAAAAGTGCTTCTATAAAACATTAACAGCAAAAGGAGGGCTAAGGAGAATCTCCATCCTTTATTAAATATGGGGGAAACATGGGGGAAACATAGTGACCAAGGATGAGGAAAAGGCTGCCTTTGCCTCAGTCTTTAATAGTAAGACCGGTTGTTCTTTGAGCTCTCAGCCCCTTGAGCTGGAAGACAGGGATGGGGAGAGGAATGAAGAGCCATAATCCAAGAGGAAATGGCCATTGACCTATTGTACCACTTAGACACACACAAGTCTGTGAGGCTGGATGGAATCCATGCAAGGGTACTGAGGGAGCTGACAGAAATGCTCACTAAGTCACTTTCCATCATTTACCAGCAGTCCTGACTAACCAGGGAGGTCCCAGCTGACTGAAAGTTAGCAAATGTGACATCCATCTACAAGAATGGTTGGATTGAGGATCCAGGGAAATACAGGTCTGTCAGTCAGAAGGTTATGGAGCAGATCAGCTTGGGTACCATCAGGCAGCACATAGAGCACAACCAAGTGATGAGGCCCAGTGAGCATGGGCAGCTCCTGCTTGACTAACCTGATCTGCTTCTATGACAAGGTGATGTGTTTAGTGCATGAGGGAAAGGTTGTGGCTGTTGTCTACCCAGACTCTAGTAAAGCTTTTGACACTATTTCCCACAGCACCCTCCTGGAGAAACTAGTTGCTCATGGCTTGGATGGGTGTAGCCCTCACTGGATAAAAAACTGGCCAGATGGCCAGGCCCAAAGAGTGATGGTGAATGGAGTTCAATTCAGTTGGTGGCCAGTCACAAGTGGTGTTCCTCAGGGCTCAGTTTTGGGGCCTCTCCTCTAACATCTTTATCAATGATCTGGATCATCAATGAGGGGATCAAGTGCACCTTCAGTAAGTTTGCAGAAAAGCTGTTGCTCATGGATTGGATGGGTGTAGCCCTCACTGGATAAAAAACTGGCCAGATGGCCAGGCCCAAAGAGTGATGGTGAATGGAGTTCAATTCAGTTGGTGGCCAGTCACAAGTGGTGTTCCTCAGGGCTCAGTTTTGGGGCCTCTCCTCTAACATCTTTATCAATGATCTGGATCATCAATGAGGGGATCAAGTGCACCTTCAGTAAGTTTGCAGATGACACCAAGTTAGACAGATGAGTCAATCTGCTTGAAGGTCAGGAGGCTCTTCAGAGGGATCTGGACAGGCTGAATTGATGGGCTGAGGCCAATGGCATGAGGTTCATCAAGGCCAAGTGCTGGGTCCTGCACTTGTGTCACAACAACCCCTTGCAATGTTACAGTCTTGAGGAAGAGTGCCTGGAAAGCTGCCCAGCAGAAAAGGACCTGGGGGTGTTGGTTGACAGTTGGCTGAATATGAGCCAGCAGTGTGGCCAGGTGGCCAAGAAGGCCAACAGCATCCTGGCTTGTACCGGAAATAGTGTGGCCAGCAGGAGCAGGGAAGTGATTGTCCCCTGTACTCTGCACTGGTGAGGCCACACCTCGAATACTGTGTCCAGTTTTGGGCCCCTCACTACAAGAAGGACACTGAGGTGCTGGAGCATGTCCAGAGAAGGGCAACAAAGCTGCTGAAAGATCTAGAGTACAAGTCCTATAAGGAGTAGCTGAGAGAACTCCAGTTGTTTAGCCTGGAGAAAAGGAGGCTGAGGGGAGACCTTATCACTCTCTGCAGCTACCTGAAAGGAAGTTGTAGCGAGGTGGGAGTCGGTCTCTTCTCCCAAGTAACAAGGAATAGGATGAGAGGAAATGGGCTTAAGTTGCACATAAAAATGTCCTCACCATACATGAACCCAGAAGGCATGGAGTTTGTTACAGAACTCAGCTGTCCACAGCAGTTTCCTGCCACAAGTGCCATGTTCAGGGACAGGCTCTCACCGCATACATACTGAAGTGGCCCCTTACAACAAAAGATGTCCATCACTTACTGCAGAGAGGACGACCTGAGTGGGAGGACCATTCTTCTGGCTGAGACCATTTATCAGTGGGATGACAACACTGATGATTCCTCAGACATACAAGCCTCTCATAGTGCCAGCTGGGCTCGTGTAGTTGGGTGAGCAGCAAGCAACACAGTGGAGCCATCCAAACAATCTCTTTCAGATCTGGGCTGACAGCCTCTGTTTACCAGAAGTCTGGGTAAGTGGTGGGTAGTGCCTTGAACGCAGGAATTGCTTGCCTCTTCCCCCATTTCTTGCACTGTAGTGCTTTTGCAACACATTCATCACAGCTCCTCCCTCCCCCTCTCACTGTCATTTGGCTGCCTC
>NW_010418027.1:3561-17256 GCF_000710305.1 Buceros rhinoceros silvestris | reverse complement strand
GTGGAGCCAAGTGACTACACACCAATTCAGGTCTCCGAGGTAGCACCAGCACTCTGACAGCTTTAATAACACCAAAAAAAATTGTTTAGAAATGTGGTATCAATCAGGAGGACATTAAACAAAAGCCAGTGAGATCTGGTGTAAAGTACAGTCTTAATTCCTTTCCTGTAGTAGTCTCCTACTGCAACGTAGATGCCACTACAGAACTGTTGCCTGTCAGCAGCCAAAATCATGCTGGAAGTAGTTGCTGGGACCGGGTATTAAAAAACCGCTTACATTAGTCCAAGAGCTATCTCCTCTTCCACCCTCTTTCTTGTTTCTCCACTGCCTCCTCATCCAGAACTGGAACCATCTAAAGTGCCAGTTGTTGGTGACAGCACCCATGTCTATAAGAAAAATATTAAAATCCAGCCCAGGAACATCCCAGGGAACAAAACAGGAACTTCTTGAATTAAGGAAAAAAAACCATTCATGGCAACTAAGATTTCACAGTATCATGAAGTGAGGGTTAGGGGGATTTCCATCACACGTCGTAGATCTACTAAGAGCAAGGCTCTTTACCAGCATTACTTCATCCATTAGAGGAAGGCGTGAGCTGTTTAATAGCACTGTGTAACGCTTCCTCACATCTTATGACAAAATGGCAAGCGGAAATTGGACTTTTTTCAAAGATCAATGCCACTACTTCAGCCATGGATTCTCTCTAATGAATTGTAGGACACAGCCCCAAGAGACCTTGCTTAAAGAACAATTCTCCCAAAGAGAAAGGCCAAAGGGCCTTTTGTCAGTATTTTCCAGATTCAAAAATTTCCTTGGCGTGAGTCCCCCTCCTTCACCCTTTCACACCTGTGCTTGAGTATTGCTCACTCTCTACTTCCCTTTCACCATCTTTCCACAGGAAGAATTAAAATCCTCTGTGCAAAGATCTCTCTGGAGGTTTTATACCTCAAACACGGTCCTTCTAAGCTGAATGTTCAGGGGAAGCCTGAGGTACTTCTGCCATCTTTGTCCCTCAGTTGCATTTTGAAGTGCTTATTGAATCTGACCTGTAACAGGTAGCAGATATTTTAAAAGACTGTTTCACTAAGGGTCTGGGTTCTCAAAGTTTATCAGCCCTTGTCTTGAGCTCGTGCATATTTCCACTTTGACATACTTGCAGTGATGTGACCCCACCAGGTGTTTCCTTTGAATTAGCCTCAGCTCAGTGTCAGCTCTTCCCTTCAAAAACAGAGCTCAGTCTCCTGCCTGCATTATGGAGCCCAGCAAATAGTCACCCATGAGATGGGAGATCGTACCCATCCCTTGGCCCGTTGCAAAAGGGAGGCAGTATGACTGATAACTCAGATACCTCAAGTGAGGTACCTTGCTAGCAGGGTCAAATGTGTCTGACCTCTCCTCTATTTATGCGGTGATTTTGAGGCAATGTAGTTGAGATATATTTTAGTGTATTTGATTCAAGGAAGTTGAATTAAGTTGAATTAAGGAGTTAAGCTTAAGGAGTTGAGTTTTGTCTCCATACCTGTATTGTTTATGTGCCCGTGTACATGTGTATTTTTATACGTGCATATATATTATAGGCCCATTGCTTTGGTTGGCTGCTCTTCAACTTCAAGGCACAAAAAATCTGTTTCATAATTCACTATTAACATTCACAGACCTTTCCAGCCTGCTAAACCATAACTGCTCTCTGTTTTGTAAGATCAGACAACAAGGACCACTGCCTCCTAACAGTACCTCACAACAATGAGTACTGAAGTTGGACATCACATTAGACTGCAAAATTGCAGCCAATAATCACGGCTCAAAGCATGTCTCCGTCATAAGCATAAATATCATTAAATATCATGGGAACGGAATATAAAAATGTTATTTGGTCTCTCATTGAAGCAGTAAACAGCAGAGCCAAAGCATCAGCTACAAAATGCTCTGTGAATCTTTCTATAAGGTGTGGCATTCAGCATTGAGAATTAATTTGTCATCATGTTCATCTATGTTTTGAGGAAAGCAAGAGGTTCCTGGGGAACCAAGTCTAAACCCTTCTGGTGCTGCTCAGCCATGGGAACTTGAGACCTCAAGCGGTTTGTCACCTCAGTAAAGCACCCCTCTACTGAAAGCACCACTGCTTTCAGTAGCCAATGCAGTGATATAAAACATGACTCTTCCACCCTTTCCAAGACAGATCCCCTACTAAACTCAATGAGAATTTGGCATCTGTGTCAGCAGCTAGTTTGGCCCTTCAAAATAAGGTATGGATATGTGGTTTTCAAGTCAGTTGCCAGCAGGGATTTGCTTCTGTGGAAGATCTCCCTAGATTTAAAAAGAGAAATAAGAATAATCCTAGCACTTTTGTGTACTTACAACAGCAGAAAATCTGTGTGGAGACCAAGCCAAAGGTTTAGGATTCAAAATATTCCTGTTGGATGGTGTCAGCTCACTAGAAGCAAATAAATCTATTCAAAACTCTAGTCCAGACAAAATAAACCATACTTCAGCACTTGCTAAGCTGATGAAACTGAAGTCTTGCAGACACAGCCAGGCTTCAGCTCAGTGTTCATCTCCATGAAAGAGGGCAGACAGGCATGTGCGGCTCTGCCTGCACTCCAAGCCAGCCAGATGCGAAGCAGCCAAGAAGTTGTAGCAAAGCTTGTGTATTGGATCCAGCGCGTCATGTGTACTCTTGATTAGTTTTCCATTTCCAGTCTTGGAAGACGTCCTTACCCATCTGTGGATTAATTATGCGTCACATGCCCCTTTTGCAATCAAGAAGCAATATCAGCATTTTCCTGCAGCTACAGAAACACCTCTACATTGAAAGTCTTGTAGGTCGGCAGCTTTTCCTGCAGCTAAGCTGGAAAGATGGGGGGAAGGGAGAGGAAAAATAAAATTACTGGAATTGTTTCTTAGATTGAATTTTCTTACTGTGAGCTATGGACTTACATTTAAAATAAGAAACAAAAAGTATCTCATAGGTAGCTCACACAGGGCTCCTAAATCTCTGCTGACCACATAAAAATGACCAGGTAGTAAGAGATGTTAAATACCTACTATAGCTTCAGTACTAAGCACTTTTGAAAATCACGCCACTTGATTTAGGCAGTTAAACAGGTGGATTGGAAATGGTTTGCCTTAATTAGTTCCCCGAAGTTACATAGATTATTAGAAAAATAACTAAAGAAGCATTTTTATTCAGGAGGCAAAATATAATGCAGCGTTAAACTATTAAGCCTAATTTGCATGAAACACGGTATGCACACGCAGCTTCCTCTGAACTTTACAGCCTTTCTATATAATATACTAGTAGTAATTTTCCCCTTCTAATACTCGGTAGGTTTCCCTTGCTTTGGGGGATATTAGGTGAACTCTTTTGTAGGTAAAATGACAACTGCAAATGAATGGTAAGATTGTGTAACTGAGTGGATAAAATACTTTAAATTATGGCACTATGATAAAGACACCTCTGCAAAGGTTGCAAATCATTTTTCATTTTAAGGTCAGTGTTCAGGATTCCACTAACATTTTTAGATAGGTTTAAGAATGAGGTTCATTCTGTTTAAATATATCACAGGTCTATATCTGTAGAAAGCTCTCAATGCCTGCAGAGAACCCTGCTCCTATTCCATAGCAAGGCAAGATGCAACCCTCTATCTGGGGGAGCTCCTCAGGGAATTCTTTAATTTGGCACTAAATGTTTTTAATCCAATCTAGATTCTTTCTCCTCCAGCTCAAGCGTTAGTCTCTTTTTTCTAATCATAGGCCCAGTTTGCACTCATAATGAGGGTCATGAGCTTACACTTAAGGAGCAGGATATTTTACCTTAGAAATATACCTGGTGAGAGATTGCTGGATTTCAAAATTGGTAATTTTCATGGAATTTTCACAGAATTAATACAGGATAATTACACAAGCACTTAGGGGACTGTAAAATAAATCTTTCTCAAATGTATCACTACAATATTAGGAGATTGGCTTTCTACAGGGCTGTCTGCACTAGGAAAATTCATGTCCATTTTAAAGACTATCTCAGCTGCAGTACTGCACCAGTAGGCTGTGCGTAAGGATAGACAGGGCTTAGTTTTATCATTCTGTCATGAAAACCTGCTCTCACTACTGCTGTGAAACCAATGCAAGTTTTCCTTGTGGCTTAGCTCCATAAAAGCTGATGCTAGTTTTGTCTTGACGAATGCTATCTATCTGAAAGCTGCAATTTCCTCTGTGTTCTTAGGGAGAAATGACACCAGGAAGGTGTTTTGTCAGGTTGGGAATATTTCCCAGATTCTAGCCTCAGTTAACTTCACAGAAAAGAGTAAAAAAAAGCTAAAGAAAAAATAACAACAACAAAAAACTAACCAAAAAATATCAATCAGTGTGGTGCCTCCAAGTTCAGGAGGAATTTTTCAGGAAAGCATCCTAACTTCACAAAGCTTGATGCTAACTTGGGCTGAGGTTTGTGTAAGGACTAGATGTGGCAGAAAGTTTGTGCATGAAGCTGAATTTTGCCTCTGTTGTTCCGTGTAACAGCACAGACTTGAATATCCTTCTCCTGAATTTATACTAAAGAAGAAGAGAGCTTGATCCTTTGGTGTTCTGATTTTATGATGCGACCAGTATTTGACGCTTTTCTGTCTCACTTTTGGAAACAAAGACTTTTCCTCTGGCATGGCATTGCTCCCTCCAGGGGTCTTCCAGCAGACATACAGCTAAATTCAGTGCTAGTGTAAGCACTATGAAGAGCACAACCCTTTACACCTCAGCTGGACTGAGGAGCCTACACAAGCAGTGAACCTGCCCCAGTCTATCAGAGCAAAGGTGTTATTTATACTGGTAGAATCTTATTCATTGCAGTGAGCACTGTACATACATATTAAGATCCACCTGCTCCATCCCTTCCCGACAGCCGCATCACCTCTCAACACCCCTTTAATTTAGTTTAATTCTCCGTCCTAACCTCAACCCCAGAATAAAATCCCCTTTTCTGTTTGGCGGGGAGAGGCGGGAGGACGGGACCTGAGAAGGGCTCTGTGGACACCTCAGCCCCAGTGGTGATTTTGCAGCGTTGCTAAATTAAGTCCCCGATTAAAGCAGGCGCGCTGCGAGCTCCCCCTCCTGACGCCGAGCCGGAGCCGAGCCGTGCCGTGCTGCTCCAGCCCCGCTCCGCAGGTTCCTGCGGGAGAGAGGAAGGATGCTGGGAGAGAGGAAGGATGCTGGAAGAGAGGAAGGATGCTGGAAGGGGGCTATCTTTGAACGAATAAAACTCCAGTGAGGAATAGGGCACTGCCAAGAGAGGTCTGGCATTGAAAAACAGGCACGTCAGAAAGCAAATCCATTTTATGTTGTGTTCTACAGCCTTCATGGGCTGGGATGATAAAATTGTTTGTCATGGTATAACGCTAGCCTTTGGCAGGACATCACTTATTTGAAACAATTGCATCTTTAAGAAGGAGATAAATGCTAAAATGGCAAGAAACTTCCTTGTTCTTTTGCTATCTCTGTATCTATTTTGTAACGGTTTAACTCAAAAGGCTTGGGATCTAAGGAGAAAACAGACTCTTTCAGAGACTATAAGCCTGCCCCTGAGGCACAGAGGAAAAGTGAATGAACACAAGTAGTGTTGAGAAAGGGCACCACATGCATCGTGGCCAGAACAGTTTTGTTCAGGCTCTCTCCATATATGTTTTATAGATGCAGAGTGTATTTATATAGCAGAAGGATGCACAGTACCTTGCATAGTATGTGCCAGGCATGAGGGCTGGGAAATCCAGATCCAGAAGCTCATTTGCTGTGGGTGTTACTGAAGCTCATCTTCACGCACAGCATCCTGAGAGCTTTTTAAGAAGGAGTGAGGTTTTCCAAGGGAAAGCTCTGCTGAGAAATCATCTCCAGCCAGTGTTGCCAGACAATAAGCAATACTCGTAGGTCTGGCTTTGGGTCTGACATGGCTTAGAGCCTACAATCACAGGGTGAAGCTGAGCAGAACAAGTCCAGGAGTTTCCCCTCACTCTCTGTCAGAGGCAGGGTATACTCCAGAGCAACTGTGAACCAGCTGCTTGAGGTATGTAGTCGTTCCCTTGTTTACAAACCAGAGCCAGCATTCATTTGGAGGGAGGGAGGAAAGGGATAAATTGGATTCAGGCCCCTCTTGAATGTGAGCTGAGAACTGTAGTTAAAGTAGAACAAGAGGAACATTGTTTGGGGTGATAGAGAACCCAGGCACAGGACAATTTCACCTATGCCCTTCTGCCACTTCCCACTCCTGTGGCAGGCCCTAGAAGTGCCTGGAAGATGGTCTAAGCCATTGGGCTAGGGTGGAGAGGAGGCAGGGGTGTTGACAGTCAGGGAAGGAGGCTGAGGAGAGAGACTCACCCCTGGAGCTGAAGTCATACATTAAAAGTATGCGTAGGGTACAACGAGTCAAGAAGGTATTCATTGGAAGCTGGAGGTGGGGGTAAAAATCTTTGACAAAAGCCTAAGCAAAAGTCTGAGAGAGCGGAATGTGTGTTCACACAATTTGCAGCCCAGCCAGGGGAATCTGGCACAGCTCAGGTACCACAAGGTAGAAGCTTTCAAAAAAATCCTAGTTCTGTCCTTCCCCCTCCCATCTCTAAACTCCACCAAGGCCATTCATAGGGCCCTATTGGCTGTGGAGCACAGTTAGACCATAGGGCAAACCACATCTGTTCTTCTGAGCACAGACTGAATGTGTATCTGGATGCAAATATCGTGGACAGGAGCTGTGAGCTGAGATGCATATATGAAGCAGGGCAGAAGGAGATCGCCATACAGGCAGAGAGGAACGGAGCTTGACACCTGGTGTAGAGCCTTTAGTCCTTCCGAGACCAGGGCACTGGGTGGAGCAGTTTAGAACAGCCATAATCTCCATTGGGCCGTTGCGGTTGGAGGTGCTTGTGGTAGTCCATACCTTTCTCCTCCCCTCCAGTCTTTCCACACATGCTGCAAGTGCATCCCATATTCCAGGGGCCAAGAGAGACTGACGAATTAAAATGTCACCCCTGTGAGCAGCTTCAAAACACTTTTATGCCTCAAGGCCATTGAGAAGTATTCATAGCATGAGCTGGACCCTTCCTCTTTGTCAGAACTCTACATGAGTTAAGTTGCTTGGTTTCAGTCTGAAGCTCATGTTGCTTATTATGGTTTCTAAAAGTAAATCTGAGTTTTAATCTTAGAAATAAGTGATGGGGAAACCTTCCAGCCATCAAAGAGAGTTTTGACTCAAAAGGGAAGAAAGAACCCGGTTGTTCATAGGCAGCCTCAGAAATCAAAGCAGCCAGAATCTCCACTTCCACAGTCACCACTTTTGCCAGCACTGCCTTGGCACCAGGCTCCTCTCCTGAAAATGTGGGTGGGTGGAGTAGTATTTGCAGGCTGGAGGGAGTTCCTGACCTGACACGCTGCCAGATTTGGGCTTTGTTAACTGTTGCTTTCACTGTCAGCTCCTGAGAATATCACAGGAGTATTTTTAATAACGTAGGGGGCAAAAATTATGAAGAGGCCATTAGATTAAGCAGCAACCCTGGGACAATTTTTAAGTCTCAGTTAAGAGGGAGAGATCTGGAAGATTTGCAAAGTACAAAGGTCTTCATTATTAACGTTCCAGTAGCTGACTTGATGGATAGTCTCTAGTCTGTGTCCCCTTATTCCTTCCACCTTCTCTCCTAAAGACAAATGCTTAAGACAAATCGCTAGATGGAGGGATAGACTCTGTAATAGATTATTTCTTATTACTTAGAAATTGGTTAATAATTTACTAATTCAATTTCAGTGTTTCATCCCCCATGTCAATTAATCTTTAGAATATAAAGTAAATGCTGTTCTTTGTTCTTCCAATGCTAATGAAGAAGGAAACTAATGAGGATACCTGGCCTTTATACCATTCTAAAGACGATTTAGCTGCATAGGAATTTTCTTTTTTTTTTTTCCTCTTTTATTTATTTCCACTTCTTAGACACAAAATCCACTCATAAAACTGAAGGTGGTACAAGCTGGTTAAGAGCCCAATTTCAAGCGTGTTACACAAGTCTTACTCTAGTAAAATTCCATTTCTTGGCAGAGAGTTAAAAAAATCATGCACGCTCATACACTTCTGTTCTGTAGACAAATATTTTACAGATTGATTTTATACATACTCAAATAAAATAAGATATGGGAACTTTTGTACAGTTATTCAAACTGTCGTCTGCCACTCTAGAATGGCGCTTTAAGGTTTAGCAGATGTAGAGAGTGATTAGTTTCTAAGAAATTTTATCTGTGGCTCTGTGGCCATAATGCGTTTCAAAGAGATTTTTTTTTAATCACATCTGTCAGGAATTACACCAGTATAGTCAATCCAGCCTCCTGGCATCCCTTCCAGTCCTGTTTCCTGTAATTCTATTACCTTTTCATTCTTACTTTTCTTCTATTGTTTTTTCTAGCCCTATCCTTCCCATCAGCACCGAGAAATGTTTTTGGCCCTTGCTTATGGCACTGTACCCAGGGTGCACAGGAGTCTGGGATTGATGGCTGCTTGTCTGCCAATGCACGGGTGTGAATTAGGAAACCAGTTCAGATTCCAGCCAACAGACTTTTTTTGTTCTTGCAGCATGTTGTGTCATCAGTGGCAGGGTTTGGCCATAAACACTTAGAGCACTAAATGACACGTTCTGGTGTTCAGATACTTTTTGCCAAGTTGATTTCACATCTTGGAGAGGACAAAAACTACCTTTCACAACAGAACTCCAAATAGCAACATTTCTCTTTTCACTTACTACAGAGCCCTTTTTCTTGAAAGAGAAATTATGGTGGTAGCATGCGGTCAAAGTTGATAAGCTTTCTTCATGTAATTGCCACTGATACAGGAAGAAAACAGCCTTTTCCCCAACACCTATGAGCTTGCTTAATCTTGCCTCTCTACAGAACAAAGGCAGTACATCAAGGCATTTACTAGCGGGACCAAAATCCTGTTTGCGCAATGCAGCGGGGAGAAGGTGCTGTTCAGCATGGACTCTGCTATGAGAAATTCTGACAGTCAGGACCAGACTCCTCACAGCAGGGTGTTGGCATCACTTTGCCCATGAACAAGAGCACTCAGATCTGTATCTAGCTAGAGTTTGTTTCTGAGGGCTGTGTAAGTGATCACTGGCTGGAAGGCTATATCCAGCTCTGTTACAGGCCAGCACTCACGAGCTTTTTGTCTTTGTACAAGGGCAGGAAATTCCCTGTGTGTCTTATTCTCTGCTTTGCCCTCGAGCACAAGAGAGGGCAGGGCTTGCTATATAGAGTTTGCTTTACAGATTCCTAATTCTATTAAGCAAACACATCTACACACTACGGAGCAGACCCCCAAATATATTAGAATTGTGAGTTGTCCCAGATCTTTGGCTGTAGCAGAGTAAGATTTTCCAAGTGACTGAGTAAATTGATGCCTCCAAAAGCACCGTAAACTGATCCATCGGGCTTGACTCCGAACTCCCTTTATTCCAGCATAAATCTGGAGAAAGCATTGTGAACTCAGTGGAGTCATGCCAAGGCAAAATCGGAATCCTCCTCTTTGCTTTTTTTCTTTTACTGTGCTAGCTAATCTCACAGGTGCAATGAAACCGAAAAATCTATATACACAAACTCCATTGGCCAGGCTATCTTATTGTGAAACCTACAGTATATCTCAAGCTTATAAAAAATCATTCAAGTGTGACACTGTCCTCTCTCTTGCTTTTCTGATAAGCAGAGAGGAAGGGTTGCAAATAGCACAGAAACCAGAAGATGGGAAAATAATATTTCACAGCGGGGGAAAAAACATAACTGGATGGAGAGCAAGGCAAAGAAACCCACAATACCAGAGTAACATGGCCACAACAGAGCACACAGCTGCAGCAGAGACACTGAGGCAACTAAAGGATTCTCCTGATGGCAATCTTGGAGTTGCAGAAAGCACCAGCATCTCCACTAATGAGTTCCTTCCAAAAATCTGCTCCTATCCATTGCCTTGGTTTGAAACAGATTAAACTAGTGAAAAGTATCCTATTGACTTCATCAGTAGGTGCATGAGACCTAACAAGTTTAAATAAAAGGTAAGCTGGTGAAAGTGTCACAGTAAAGGAACCCACAGTTTCCCAGACTGCAGACAATTGTACCACGTTGTTTGTCGTACACGACACTGTATGTTTAGAAGGGTGAGTGTCACCTTTCTATGCCATCAACAAAAAATAAACAGGCATCTTTTGAGGTTAGCAGACATTTAAAACAAAAATAATGGCAGAATTTTGAAGTGGCATTGAAATAGGTTAGTCCTGACTGCTATTTGAAATACCTCCAATTTTCTCGCCAAAAGATTTCCAGAAAAAAAGGACAGTTTCATTTCATTGTTAGCTGTTCTTTTAAAAAATCATACAATACACTTTTCATATCAGCCCACCCTGTAAAGACTGCCTGTAGTTTATGGTTTCTATCCGTAAATTCTGAGATCTGAAATCCGAACCTCATTTTTGAGGACACAGCAATTTCTGTGCAAATCTTCAAAGAACAACTGAAAAGATTTTTCTCTGTCCTCCTGACTGTACCTGGTGGAAGAAGTACCCTTGACATCTCTTGTTCAGTGGCTTTTTTTTTCTTCAACCTCAGTTTTGCAAACAAGCCATTCCAGGGCGTGGTGCAATTGCCACCTAGAGCTGTGCAGTTTTACTGACACCTTGAACATTGTATTCTGAACAGGAGGCATGTCTTTCTGATTTGCTTTAAGTGTGTGCACATGACTGGATTCTTATCGGCCATATGCCTCTAGGTTGATAATCTTACTAATCAGATTCTAGAAAGATTTTTTTTTGCTTGTGGTATTGTTCAAAAAAAGGTGTTAAAACTCTCAAAACTGGAATTAAATTTCTGCATCCTGTCATTATGTCCTGTTCATTTTGTGTTAATGCCTTAAGCCCGGTTATGCTGTCAGGAGGAGATGTTTATGTCCAGAGGGCTCCTATTTTTATCATGCCAACTGAAACAACAGGTAGTGGCTCTCAAACTACAGGCCACTGTGGACTAGTGAGACTGTAGAGCATTTGCTGTATTACCACAGAGAAAGCTGCTTTCACGGCCATTTGCAAGCCTGTAGGTCTAGAAGAAGCAGGAAATAAGACGAGGGAACAAATGTAGTGGCATTTGCTTGAGAAGTAGCCACAATACCACCTGGAAGGAAGGGGAAGAAGGTACTAATTGCCCATTTTGTACGCTCAGAGAAGATGGGAGGAAAAAACTTGGCTGATTGGGCACACTGGCTGAAGTTCAGGGAATCACTTGCAGGGTGTTAAGAAAAGCCAGAAACAAGGAACGATGTCAAGAAGAAAAAGTGAAAAGCGTTTAAAAGAAGGAGACAATCATGGCCAGACAAATATGGGGAAAGACAGTGCTTTGGGCTATGGAGAGAGGGAAAGAAAGGGAAAGAAAAATCCAAAGGAGGAGAAAAGGTGCAATGAATTTTTTGAGAAAGGATCACAAACACAGCACTAAAGGAAAAGGACCTACTGCTTCAGTGCTAACTCAACAGAAATGTGGAATGAAAAGATTGGCAGGGCAACTTTGTTACACCATGGATAAAGTTTCCCAAAGCACGTCTGTGCAACAAAAGAGGTTATTGTATTATGTCATGTTACACAACTATGCTGATACAGTTACGTGTGTGAACACTCTAAAAGAGAGTCTTTTTTCCAGTTTTGACTTATATTGCTCTGGAAAGGGTTTTAGTTGAACTGGAGACAGCATTTTTATGTTGGGACAGGAGTTCACAAGTAGGGTTATGCTTGTTTAACTGTATCTGTACAGTTGTATTGATGTGAAGGGTGAAATGTGCCTGTGTGGACAAAGCATGAAATATCTATCTGTCCTTCAGGCCGCAGACATGAGATTCTTTAGCTTAGCAAGAAACCACATTTCAAAGACACCTTTTAAGATTGTATGGGAACAGAGCAGAACAGCACAAGGTTATTTAACAAAAAAAAGTCTTTTACAGGCATTCAGAAATGTTTAGATTTCCTAAGCCTATTCTTCCATGTAAGCAATTGCTGAAGATGCTACGTGGAAGTTTTGTGATCACGAATGTGAGAAGGGATAGACAGAAAATATTATGTCTGAGGTTTTAGTCCATGCTGTGAATACTTTTATAACCTTTGGCATAATCTGAGAGTTACCTTGGCCTATATCAGGAAGAAAAAAATAGACAATGGCATTTAAGAAGTCTTGAAATGAAGGGCTCTCTGATGTTGGAGTTTTTAATAGCAAATGCCTTTTTGTTTTAACTATGGGCTTTACATGGGAAATGAAGAATGGTTTACCCTCGATAAACAGGAGAAGTATAAGATTCAAGTGTTAAATATAAGTAATGGTTAACAATCTGATGCATCAGATGTTCTATTATTTGCTTCCATGTGCTGGTCAAACAAAAAAGAAGAAAAGAGGTGCTATACAACTGGCTTCTCAAGAATGCAGCATCAGGGATCTGTGAAAGTCTGAGCGATTCTATTGCTTCCTTTTGAAGGGCTCTAATAATAAGGAGGCCTAGGGAGAAAAACTGCAGTTGAAGACCATTGAAGTCCTGAACTGTAGTCCAGCCACAGAGGAAAATTACTGAGCCCTGAACACCTCTCCTGATCCCTCTCTGTTGAGAAGAACCTTTGTTAGATGAGGAGGCAGAGGTTGAAAAACTCGATTGAAATCCTCACTAAATACATCTTCTGAGCAGTTAGGCCATGTTGATTTTTTTCTTCACACAGATTTAGAAATCCACAGAATTGGAGCAGACAGGAAATCGCTCATTTTTTTAGTAGAAAAGAATAAACCAGAATAAGGATATTACCAATTCAGTGTATGAGCAAGCAAAGCAGATTTACTTGTACTAACCCACCTGAGAGAGTGAGACACATACTGTGACACTGAGAAATATTTAAAAAGGCAGGAAAAAAGGACTGTAGGTGTATTATTTATATAGTGAGAAACCCTTTTGTCTCGGATACTAGGAAAATGACTTTGTCCACTTATTGCTGAGTTCTTACCATTCAGTACATTTTACATGTCTTGTTGCAGATCTGCATCTCCACAACGAGTGATTTTCCAGGGTGCATCTTCAGAGTCTATGGTCAACCTCTGGTGACCGTATGAAAAATGCTGTCCTTTCCATTTGAATTTATCAAAGCACCCTACGAAGGCAGAGGCATAAACGGTGAGCGTACACTATTAACAAGCCATCCCCAGCAGTGCTTCTCTCTGACTATTCTATTGCAAGACAGAGATGCTCTGAGGTTAAGTTTACACCAGGAAAAGATCTCTGGGGATAACTGTATGGGCAAGACAGTTGTACAGGAAAAACGCAACACTGGGAGGTACAGTTTGTGCTGGAAAGCAATCTTTTAGACTGGCTTTTCCTGGACTACCCCTGGCATTATGCCAGCATAGGAATGTCACAACCTAACCACTTATTACTGTAGTGGAAAGCTCAACTATGGATTTGATCCAGCAGTGGCCATTACCATTGGTCATTTAGCGATGACAAATAAAGAATAAACACAGGTTTAAACGCCAAGTTGGAATTTCCTACAAGTTAACAAGAGAAGAGTGGCAAAAATAGCACATTTGCTGCTGTTTGACCCATTGCCTCCAGGAGTCCTATCGTCTGGGTCATGTTGGCCAACACCTTTCACCTTTCCTGGACTCTTGCCAACA
>NW_010418027.1:0-3442 GCF_000710305.1 Buceros rhinoceros silvestris | reverse complement strand
TGCCCTGGGAGCTTTCCTAGGGCAGAACTGATTGATGATAATCCATCTACTGCTCAATCTAGTATAATCACTTTCTGAGTTTCTTTGAGACCTTGAGTACTGCTGCCAAGAAATAGTAGTATATAGAGATGAAGAGCTAATGACAATCAATAAAGCAACAGTTTCTGTAAACTGAAACAGAGGCAGAAACAGGAAAACCATTGGAACTAGGGAAACATGCAATGCCAGGAGAGAAAAAGTCAAGGAGTCTGGAATACAGCAATCCTCTGTACTGCAGACAGAGAAGAAAAGCAGAGTCAGCTACTTGCAAAGTCTGAAGGAAGAACAGAGACCTCTGGAGAGGCAGCATTCTGAAGCAGGTCCTTCAGGCACAAAAAGGAAGAAGAGGATAGTCTAATATGTGGCTAGGGAGATGAAGGCTGTATGTGCACCTCTGTCCACACTTTCAGTCTAACTCCTGATTACCATCATTCTCTTCTTTTAGAGGAGGGAAAATGAGGATGAGAAATATGGAGTCACTGCTAGAGAAAGTGGTGAATAGTTGTATCTTAAAGGTAAAAACATGTTAAGACTCAATCTCATCACCTGGAAGCAAAGCAGAAACCCCTGGAAATATATCTCATGAATCTTCTTATGATACTGTAAAACAGAATCAATCTAAGCATCTTCAGTTTTTCAGTAACCAAAATGAACCAGACGATATACCAGGAGAGGCATAAAAGCAGCACAGTAGAGGTAGAGGATATGTAGATTTATATGTGCCATACTTCTCGGCATAAGCTTTTGGAATTAATTGTCAGCCAGTCTTCATGTCTGTGGGAGTTCAGCCAGGACTTTAATAAGGCCAAAACATGTAATAGTTCTCAAGTCTTTCTATCCGCATAACAGTCTCTCAGTAAGGCCTTCAGAGAGCTCCCAGGACTAGCCTCAAACAAAACCAAAACCAAGTAGCAAATACAAGGGACCTGACAATGAGACTTAAACTTTTCTTCCCAAACTAAGTCCCCTTTGGCACTGGAATAAAAGGAGAGAAAACAAGTCTTTTTCTGCTTGTAGACCCTTTTATTCATCTGCAAAGAATAGAAAAAGATGTAACTCTAAGGACTAAGAGCTGTATTGTGTGAGAAAATTACAGCAAGGGAAGTTGGACTGCATCGTTAAGTTACAGAGAGATAGCTGTGAGCAGGAAACCAAAGGGTGAGCGTGTAAATTCACACCCTTATGTCACATAAATGAGCCACTTGTGTATTCTCTGTTACGTTCTCTCTCACTTGAATGCAGTTCCTTCCTCTTTTGGCCCAATTCAGAATTTTTGCCTAGCTTTATTCAAATAGCTGAGTCATAAGTCCTGCGCTTATCATAGCTTTTCCTTGTTACTTCACCTTGTATCACAGAGTCACAAAAAAAAGAAAAAGTGTATCATCATAGGAGTGTGTGAGACTCATCATAAGACTGTTTCTGGCTTTGCCAGTGTCACTTGCAAGCGTCACATTACCAGTGAGCTGACACTAAGAGAGCCTCAGCTCCTGACAGAAGGCAGCAAAATTCCCTGGAACTGGTGGAAATATAAGGGCCTTTGGCTCAGACCCAAGCAAGCCAGCCAGGGTAATGCTGACAATGTATCTGGAGCTGAGATGGTACAAAGGGACTAATGCCTGTCACCTTCCTTTAGCAGGAGGCTCAGAATGATTTGAATTGGCTAGCTTCTGTGTGAATTAAGCTCAAAGCCCAAAGGCAACTTGATTCTAGTCATCTAGCTTTGCAGCCTCCTCCAAACTTGATCCAGAGGGGAAAGTGACTAATCCTATTCAGTTGCTTAGCTGAGCTAGTGCCATCAATTTAAAAATCTTGGGACACAGGGAAAATGAGTAATTTGGGTCAGTTTTCCTCTGCAAGTCCCACAGCCTGACCACAAAAAAAAAAAAAAAAAAAAAAAAAATGGTAAGGAGACAGTGAGAGGAAGCACTGAGAAGGAAAGCTCACCTGATAAAGTGCACACACTTTACAGGAAAAGAAATAGAAGCAGATTGGTGTGAGGTTTTGATAAAATTCCTAAGATGGGGAGAGATTGTATTAGAGGAGCTAGTTCTCCTATCTACTGGGAAAAAAGGGTCATGTTCTACATTCTTTTCCAGTACTTGAGTGACCACACAGGGCTGAGAACAATCACAGGTAAGGCAAGCTGCAAAAACGTTTCTGGGCATAGAATTTGCCTTCTTGTCTCCCTCTCTCTCCAGGGCCATGGGTACGGCACAGCTAGCACAGACCAATAGCCCATTGCCTGGTCCTAGCCATGACCTAGGAGGTGAGTCATAAAATGGGAGTTGTCACTGTAACAGCTGCACAAGCGATGACAGTAGTAGGTACTTTCAGCAAATGTGTTTTTGGGTAGGCTTCAAAGTAAATAACCACTGCTGCTGGTTATTGTGTTATTACCAAGGATTGTCTACCACAGAAAGGGTTAGTCTGTAGATAACCCCCTACTAAGGTTATTAACATAATAAAGGAAAAGTCCTGTCTGTGATTCTGTAACAATCTTTATGTTTTCCCTGCCCGATATTAGAGAAGCGGAGAGCTTTCGTTATGAATATCAGTTGTTTCATTTTACTTTGGGGCAGGTTTCCTGTGATGACAGGAAAGGGCTGGAGGTTTGTTTGTGGTGAAAGTGAAGATTTTGTTTGAAAAAAATTTGTTCCATAAGCACTGAAATTTGTGAAGCCTGGTCACCTAGCTTTGTGTGCTCTTACCTCCTGAATTTGTCACCTATCATGTATGTAGCACCATACTGCCAGCCCCACCCTCCACAGCCCCCCAGGTTAGCATGGAGAATGCTGGCAGAGCATCTGGCTGCTTTTAAGTATATAGGAGCTGAATTCTGCCACCCTTTCTTCAGCGAGGGGCATGAAGTGATCGGAACAACCACCTTTATCTAAATGCCAGTTTTCATGAAGTTTATTGTGCGTCTTCAAGGACATTGTCAACGGCACAGATGACAAAGCTCCATAGTTACTGGAGGGAAGGATGACCAGGGCTTCCCAAGTGTCATTCCCATAGGTCAAACTAGACAGGTTGGCTCTGCTAATACATGGTGCCGCAGGTAATGGAGACTGAAGAGGAGGGTTAGCAAAAAACCAAAACCAAAAAAAAAAACCCAAACCAAACAAACCCAAAACACCCCACCCAAAGACTGGGAAGTGGGACACTGCATGGGTGTGCCCTCCAGGGTACCTCTGGCTCAAGGATTATTGGATAAAAGTTGTGAATGATCAAGTGCCATGTCCAGATCCCTGTGCTGAGTCACTGAAGTGTGAAGCTGCTGTCCCATGGTGGAGGGGCTCAGCACCCCCAGTCAGTCCTGCTTATAGATGGCCCAAACAAAACTTTTCTTCAGGTCCCAAGTGCCCCCAAAAGAAGCCACGGGCATCCATTACCCGCCCTTTAG
>NW_010418026.1:26401-47453 GCF_000710305.1 Buceros rhinoceros silvestris | reverse complement strand
CCCCAAGCCTGTCAATGTTTAAGAGGCATTTCGACAAAGCACTTAAATTTTTATCAGCCTAGAAGTAGTCAGGCAGCTGGAGTAGGTGATTTTATAGGTTCCTTACAGCTGAAATATTCCATTCCATGTTACTCTATTCTGTTTTGTTCTATTGTATTCAAGGAGACAGAGGCACAGCCCTAAGGCACCACTGTGATGCTATTGCCTTATGATATTCTGATGATTTGGTATTAGAATTGTCTTCTTACCATGAAGAATGCTAAACTTATATGAAATTAAAGGTTTACTTCCTCTTTGTTAAGAGAAAGGGGACAAAAGTTGGGGGGAAATATGTCAAATATCTTTTCTGAATATTGTTGTATTACAGGAACAATATACTATACAGTAACATATCTCTGCAATAACATGAAGAAGCAGTGACCACTTCCAAGGAGAAATTTGTGAAGTTCTGTTGCCAATAAAAAAGAGAGTTCAGAGGAGAAAATATGACATAAAAGATCATAATATTGCAGTACAGAAGAGACAGCCCTTACTGATGCAAAAAGTTGATGATATTTCAAAGCATGACTCCACGGATCTTTCAACAGAATAAAATTTCTGCTAGTTTTTTTCTAAACTACTTTGCACAAACTAGATTATTAAAAATGTCCAACAATTGTGTGTGTTTAAAAATAATGTAAGAATCCTAGTACAGTAATTTTCTTTCTCTAGAGAAGACAGTCGCTGTATCATTCTGCAAATGCATCATCATTCTGCTGAATCATCAATCACTATCATTTTAAAAACTGTTAGGTTTTCAGTTACTCTTGTGGGTTTTTTTTTCTTAATAAGCTATTCTTAGTTCAGTGAAAGAGAGGAGAGAAATGGATATAAGAGTTGCACTTAAGTTAAAAAGAGAAAAAAAAAGAATGATGAAGCAAATTTTCTGAACAAATAGGTAGTAAGTATTGGTACACAAAATTACTAAGTGACTAGAAAATTGTTACTTTAAAAATCTGTACAAATTTTCAATTTACACACATTTAACACCTTCTAGTGATTTTTTTTTAAGAAAACCTTAATTTTTCATTGAGAATTAATATATTTGGGAAATTTAAATATTCTTAATCATTAATAAAACACCTTGAAGAGACGTCAATAGGAATTTCCACATCCAATATTCTTTATACGTCTAAGACTCACAAGCTGAGGACTTGAGTTTAATTTTATAGACTGAGGAATAGTTATATGAGTTTTTCTTCTAGTTTTATGTAAGAGCAGTGAGGTCTAGCAATTATTTGCTTTCTTTAGCATCTTTTAGTAATTTAAATCCACTGTCTCAGATATGTTATTCTGCATGGTTATTCATACAGTTTGTTAAAAGGTGGTATCCTACAAAGTGATGGAACTTCTTAGAAGATTTTCCTGCTGCCTCTACTAGTGTTTTAAACCTGATTTTGATTGTGGAATGTAATGAATTTAATTTGCAGGAAAAGTGACTCTACTGGTTTTAATTGTTCAGATTTTGTTAAATTTTAAGGAATGGCAAAATATACTTTCATGTGGTCAAATATGGCTGTTCTTTTTCATCTGATTTCAGGAATTTAATCACTTTGAATATGACATTAGCAGTTGCGAAATATTGGAGAAGACAAAATTCCACAGCCAACAAGGGTGACCTCACAAGGCACAGGTCCCAACAATTATCTTGCCATTCAAATCAAAGAAGTGGGTTTGGAGCAGCATAAGACACTTGTTCTGTAATCTATAAGCACTTCAAAGAGTCACAAGAGGATTTATATGATGAGAGAAGAATGATGGAACAACATACAAGCACAGAAGTCATTACACTTCCTATAGGGTAAAAGCTATGATTTTTCAATAGTTCACCTTTTTTGCCAGCCCACTTTCTCACAAAATGTCTCTTTCCAATTTAAAAAGAGAAACAAGAATCTAGTGTTACAGCACAAGGAAAAATGTGCCATGTTAACACCCTAAAATATAAGTCACTCTGAGATCAGTTTTAAGTCCTAGGTATTACTTTCTTGTTTGGAAGGAGAAATTACCTTGTATTTTTTCTCATTTTAAGATTGTCTAAACATTTTATACTTCTTTCTCTGTGATTATTTTTAAAGTGTTCTTCCTCTACAGGAAAAACTTGCAGGTAGCAAGAGATATAAACCAAGTGAAAATGTATTTTGATTTCGAACATTAACCATCTTTAAGACAAACCCTTCCAGGAAAAGTTCTGGTTCCCTTCATTTAACTTTCATGAGCAAAATTTTATTGATTTCTCACCAATTTCCCTCCATTATATTTATAACTATTTACTTCAAGTAGGGTACAAGAAATTTCACTTATAGAATATGTTATGAAAACATTTTAGGCAAAGATTATGAATCTTTGTTCTCATCTCTCTTCTGGGATATGATAAAAGGTAGTGTTTGCCAGGCTTGTGAAAAGCATTTTCACATTCCTTGTCTTAATCACTCATGAGCATGAATCTTAACTGCGTGGCAAGTTAGCTTTCACCTCTCTCTATAGGTTTTTATAGGTATTCCTGATTGGAAGAATACTATCTTTAGGAAGTACTCCTACCTTCTTCAAAGAAAACCATCAGTTCTTTCCAGTCCAGACCTAATTACAGACCCCTTAGTAGGGAGAAACTACAAATCATATAGACTAGATGCAAACACAATTCCTATAGGAAAATGTTTTCAGCTTCTGCTTATTTATCTCATTGATAGCCGCCACCTGCCAGACTGTCATCCACCTTGTTTGTATTGATCCTTAGCCAATTTTCTCGTTAGAAAGCAAAGAGGTTACGGAATTTCAGTCTTGATGGATTCAGGATAAAAAGCCACTTTTCACTGCTTAGAGAACAAGTGAAAATTCTTCAGCAGTTAGAAAAATTCACCTTCTAATTATATCACAAATGTCTTTAAAATTATTTCCATCTTATAGAAAAAAATCTGTCCTTCCTGTTTTAAAAATTTGTTTTTCTACCTGTTTTTTAAAAAAGAATGATAAAAATAAAGGTGAAACAAAGAAGAAAAATAGTTTTTATCCTGTTACTTACAGTTAATGTTCTATCAATCCAATAATCCAAATGAAGAAATTATTTCTGATAATTCCTAAAGTTTTGATCCCCATGTATGTATTAAAAAATGCATTAAGAAGCCTCTACAAAACAAACTCACCAATGTCATACTTTCATAGTTATGCTTTAAAGAAAGTTTTAGTTTGTTTTGTCTTCAGAAACTCTACAAAGTGACTGATTGTGTTGCAGCAAGTTGGTAATCAGCATACTAGTCACAATGGAAGACTACTATCACAAAGAGTACATTCTCAAATCAGAGAATTAAAGCCCTAGTGGAGTTACACAGAAAGTTTCTTACATACCTGATAAAAAAGAGGTCTTTCTCAACTTTTTCTTCCCCCAGCTTCTTCTAAATTGCAAGTTTTTGAGCAGCTGATGAGTCAATTTTTATAAATGTTCTCCTGGACTTCGTTCAGAAGTTCAGACTACTCTGGGAACTGAGAGGGACATTTGATGAAACCTTACGACCTTAAAAATAAAAAGAATATTCTCAGTTTTTTGGTAGGTGCCAGGTTCTGTTAAGTATTATAACTATTGTAAGGTTTTAAAGATAGACATATATTTTGCTTAGAAAAAAAATGTGCAGCTAGAAAATCAAATGTCAAGCCATTTCTTTATATAATAGCAAGTTCAAGATTTTTAGGGGAATGCTGCCTTTTGGGGTAGCAAAGAGGAGCATTTATTTAGCCATAAGGAAACTGGTCTTTAAAAAGGACCTGGAGATTATGTTCCAAATGTTATGTACTGCCAAAAACACTGTTAAACTCACTGAAGGATACTTATGAGTGTCCTGGTTTGAGTTGGAAGAGAACTAATTCTGTTCAGAGATTTACTTTCCAGCTCAGTCTCTCCTCAGATGGCACTTTCTGAAGTTAACAGCGTATTTTTGCAGACAGTGTCTGCTTCTAGCAGTGATAACGCTTGATGTTTACAGTCACTACCAGCGACTGCTCTGCAGAAAGGCTCTTGCTTAGACTTGCTCCTGTGCAAACCAAGGTCACTGCTCAATCCTGTGTCCCACGGTGGGGTGCAGTGAGTTAGAGGCTACACCTGTGGGGAGGAGCGGCCAGGACAGGTCCTGTCTGGTCCTGAACTGACCAATAAGGTTTTCCATCCCATGTATGTCATATTCAGTATAAAGCTGAGGGACCACAAGGGTCAAATTCTGTTCTTCAATGGCCAGCATCCAAGGGAGACTCTGTGGGTTCTGCCCTCGATCCCAAACAGTGCATTCCTGAATCCAGCTCTGGAATCCAGCTCCAGAATTCTGTTCCCATCTGCCGCTGAGTCCAGCCTCGGAGTTCTCCAGTGCCTGCTCTGCAGCATCAGTGGTGACAGTGATGTGATTGCCATGGGGGGGGTTGAGTTGCATTTTGGTATTGTATATATACATAATTTTATTCTTCTTCTTCTCATTAAAGCAGTTTTAGTTTTCTTTTCCATGTCATAGGTCTCTCTCCTTTATTCCTTTTCTCTTCCCCTTTGGGAAGGGAGAAGGGCTAATAGAGACCATCTGTCATTTGTCTAGTGGCCAGCCGAGCCCTAACCCTTGACAATGAGAATTACTGCATCTTGTAATATTTTTTTATGTTGTAAACTGTGAGAATAAAATCTTCAGTTTACTTATGAAAAGCATTCCCTGAGTAAATAGCCTACAGAGGTCAAAATGTATGCTAAAAATATAGTAGGTCCTATGTTTCTAATCATTATCTTCGTCACATTGGCTTATTACTGGCTTATTATCATCTCAAAGTATGTAGGAAAGAGAACAAACCTACTTCACTTCTTTTTCCCTTTCTCCTCCCATTCTAATCATAGTAAAAAGTGGAAAATGGAATGGCCTATGGAATAGTTTTATGTTTGTGCAAAATCAAACCTCACAATTATATTGTTCTTAGAATTTTTACCTTGTTCTACTGTCACAATCTTGTTATCCCTTTCTGTTAACATAACAGTGTTTCCATTTGGGGAAAAAAATAAAAATAAAAAATAATTCAGAACACATTTTGCAATAAGCCGCTGGGGCCACAAGGCATCTTGTAACTTGTAAATCAGAATGTGGTGGTGATGGGATTATATGAAATCAAATGTAATATGTTAAAATAAATAAACAAACAAACCAAAACTCTGCTGAAGTGTCCCTTTATGACATCTGTTCATGCTCATATAATGTTTTTTAGTTTAATGTTCTTTGTGTAGCTGTCTCAGTGCTTATTCACAGCAACTTTTCAAGGTCCATGTCGGAGACACCATGACAGGTCATTTTGCATAGAAGAACACAAGGACTTCACATGACCTCAAGGGATGTAATGGAAGAAAGATTTTGAAATTACTAACCTTCTTTTAATACTTAAAAAAAATAAACAACAACTAATTTTTTTAATCCTGACAGACGGTGGTAATTCACCCTTTCCCTAACTTAAGACAAAGAGGCCTCACTGACAGCCCTGATGATTCAGCAGCATATCTTCTAACAGTGACCTCCTTCCACAGACTGAATGTTGACTCATCATTTCTTTGCTTTTTATATACATGTATATATACGCACACACTAGTATAGTATACAGCAGTTCTACAGCAAAGGGTACAAATATTAATAGTTGAAATGTCAGTTGTCTTAACCTAGATGGTAAAATGGTCATTGGCTTTAGTGTGGTAAAATTTCTTTCACAGATATCTTAGAAACATTTTGAGAGACCTTTTACTTTCTCTTCTTCCTACAGGAAACTTGAACATTATATCTTTAATATTTATTTTATGTCTTCAAAATCTTGCAGTATATTTTGTAATGAAATAATCCATTGACAGAGACAGAGACTTGGATGAAATATGAACCAATTGATTCATCATTCTTTATAAACATAGATAATTAAGGGCGGTTTTATTCACACCCAGTGAAAGACAAAGCACTCTAATACTCCCTTCTTTGTATTTGAACCTTTAAAGAGTAGATTTTAATAAACATAGTAATAACAACCATAAAAATAAACTGACATTAACATAAAGTGACATTCCAAAAGTAAAACCCCTCTTTTGTTACCAAAATAATCAAATAAAACTGAAAAATATAGTTATTTCTCCCACTCTAATGAAAAAAGTCAAATGCAGACATAGTGGGTTAAATTTATGATGTGTCAGCTAGCCTTATTTTCAGCAAACCAAAAATATTGATCATATATGTGTTGTCTTATGCTCAGCATCAGTGCCTATGGAAAGAAACTGGTGTAGAAGATCACAAATGGAAAAAAATGCAGTAAAATGTATGATTGCCTTCCATAAAAATAAATGAGATCATTACTTGAAACCGTACTGATGGGTTATAATCTGATGATTTAGACAGAACGTAAGAACAAAAAATTATTAATAAAGAATTAATATATACTGTTAATATACTTTTTGATGCTGACACCAGGTAAAAATATTCTGCTACAGAAGCTGACAATCACATAAGAGGAGTAAGTCTAATGTAGTGTATTCAGGATTCTAAAAACTTCTTTCACTATGACCTTGAAACTCTACAAATGAAGATGACCAAAAAAAGCTGAGTGTTACTTGGACATTTTTGTTTCAACAGTTAAAAACAGTTGTGTTACAAAAGATGACCTAAATGAACATGTAACTTTTCATCGGTTCTTATTGTCCTGTACTCACTCAGCTTCACCTCGTTTCAGTTCGTATTTACATGCTTTCTGGCATAGTACAATCTCTGTATATATTTACTCAGGAGACATGAGCTCTTCAGGAGGACCTTTTTAATTTCCTGAAAAAGAACGTAATTAATAACAACATCATTGCTATATACAATGATACAGAACATAGTTGACACAAAATAATGCATCGTGTTTGAGAAGTTTTGTGAAGTCCTTATTCCATTAAGGTAGATAGGGTAAGATTAAGTAACAGAAATTGTCCTTGGTTAACAGACTCTAAACTTACAATTATGAGTCTTCCTACTGCAATTTAATCCTCCATTATTTGAGGTATTCAGAGTTATCTGTTTTTCCTTTCTCTCTAATATTTTTTTTTTTAATTAGATATATTTTTTCTTTATTTTGGAAAAGCCTCACATTGCACTATGATTTTTGAGATAATGCTTAATTATTTTACGTATGAAACACATTAACAACTTGCTTTATATCTTGCTTTAAACACACACACAAACACATTTAATAACTTGCTTATATGTGGCCAGGGAAACGTTTTTGGCTAAATTCTTCCTGCTATCTACAGTGAGCCACACAGGTGCTAAACAAGGCCATATTGCTTTATCAGTCTCCTTTTGTTGCTGGTAAATACATAACTGAAAATAAAATATGTTTGCTCATACTCTGACACGTTGACTGAAAACTAGCCCTCCACATGCTCTGATAACATGAAACAGCTTGAATATTGCTCAGTCAACAGAATTTCTGAAAACACTAAAAAAATAAATAATCAAACGGTATTTTGGGCTCCATTAAGGGGAAAAAAAGGAAAAATGAAAAAGCTTTTGTTTCAATATATGAAGTGATACTTGCAGGTTATTTCCAAAATACGGTGTTTTTCTTTTAAAGGAATCTGGTTCATTTTAAAAGCCAGCCACACAGTGATGGAAATAGAGGAAGATTGCAGCCATTAAGCACAGACAGCAAATGCGTGCACCAGCTTTAGCTCAACATGAAAATTAAATCCAAACTGCTACAAACTAGGTCTGGGTTTTAATGTTAATTGTTCACATGCCCTCAATACAAATTATTCACACTAATGTACTGCATTAGCCAAGTCTGTCACTTCTACAATTATTATTTGTTGTTGTTGTTGTTTTGTAAATGCCATCTCATTTTGTGTCCATTGTGGGAATTTAGGTAAGCTGCTTTAGTTGTAAGAAACTTCTGAGCATAACATTTAAGGCTGCTGCAGCAGTTTCATGGATCATTAACAATTTGCTAATATTGTTTTAGCTTGCAAATTAGTGCAGCTTAGTGACTAAGGAAAGGTTCCATAGCTGTCATCAATCAGACTGAAATTCTTCATGCATGAGATGAAAAACGATTTTTAGCCTTTGAGGCTCAGACAGCAATTACTGTAACCACAAAAAAAAAAAAAAAAAAAAAAAAAAAAAAAAAAAAAAAAAAAAAAAAGGAAACAAAAAAGTGGGGGTGGGGGGAGGAGTGAAGGAGAGAGAGAGATATAAAATGCTGTTAGCAATTCTATTACAATTTTTCTTGCTGCACTAGAAAAGAAATAACACATAGTGTGTAACCGTGTCTTAGTTTCCTGCTATATTAATGAAACTTTAGGGGTAAAAAAGAGAACCTTTCCTAGGCAATAATAAGGGATTCATGAACAAAGGAAGAGAAAAACCAAAACCAAAGAAACCCAAACCCAAAACCTGGGAGTTTAGAAATACATTTCCTTCAGCCATCTGCCTACTCCTTTTCTATTAGTTCTTAAACATTTGAGTGACCAAGTTACTCACATGGATGCTTGCAGAAACTTAGCTTCCATTCTCTAGTACCCACGGATAGCAAATTTTAAACACAGTGTACAGACATCTTCATGGAAGAGGAAAATGTCAGTCTTCTCAAATTCTCTTGGCAAGAGACAACACAACAACTAAACTCTGTTATTGCTGAATTTCTTCAGAGCAACTAGCAGTTTCAGTCCACACAGTATGAACGTACAGGTCAAATGGGGTTTCCTTGTCTGCCTCTCCAACAGAGCAGGGTACAAGGACAGATGCATTATAGAGAGCGTCAAGGAAGAAACAGCAGTGAGTTGTGCTTTGTCTTGTAGCATAAGCCGGTATGCGATCAGTGCCTGCAGCTGCACTTACACCATCAAAAGAGTCAATTTCTCATCAGGTTGTTTTTCACTTTGTTTTTAACCATACCTTCTCACCCCAAAATATTTTTCTCTCATCCATCATCTTTGAATTCATTCATTCTCTCTTCTCCTATTGCCTTCTCTGCACACCTCCTTGCAGCCTTTTCCAGTTTTACACTTTCACAAAACATCCCATCGAATCTTCCTCTTCACTATTTCTCTCCTTTATCACTTCTGGTATATTGCTTGATATCATCTACCTCATTGTCGCTCTACACTTCTCTCTTTCAAATGTTTCAGTTCTTTATGGAATCTCATAAAGTCTGTCTATATACAAACCGCATTAAAGAAATAAAGAACAACATAAAATGACAAAAATGTCATTGTGATAATACCTTTTTGTCAAACTACATAGTTCTCTTTGTATCAGGGAATGTACAAGTTGTTTTGCACTTGTCAATCCAAAAGACATGCAGAAAGGGCATGTTCCTGGGCAGCAGCCATCGAGTTCTCACCTGTGTTTAGCTGGTGTCTCTGGGAGAGAGGTGGGGCATTAATCTGAGAACAGGAGTCGTTATAATGCCATCATATTTTGTATAGTTTTGTCAAAGCCACTGGAAATAAAGGCTTAAATTTTCCAATTTATCAAAATGCTTTTCAGGATTAGAGTATATGTTCTTTATGTTTACGGAGAGATGGACCTTAAGTGTCATTTATATCAGTAAGACTTCATAACCAACCCATAACTCAGTGTTAGTAACCAAGATGATGCATAAGCATGGGAAACACACTGAGACAGAATGTGTTTTATCACTCTATGGGAAGCTAGAAATCTGAAGATTATCAATATTTTCTAGAAATTAAAGAGACCAGTGTAACCAAAAATAAGAAAGGGATTTTGAAAAAAGCCTTTTTTAGTGTTTCTTTTTGGGCCTGTGTTTACAAGACATTGACTCATTCCACTTGTTCCTGCCTTCTAAAATATTTTAGTTCTGACTTTTCTAAGTGTGCTTATCTAAGACAGGTTATAATTCTGAGGAACAGAAAGCATATAATGTAATTTGTGTAATGAACCAAACCTAAACCCATCTCTTTTTTATTGGAGAAAATTATTACTGTCAATCAACACAGTGAGAAGCCAGAGGCAAATAAATGGACAAAGAAGTGTTATGAACAAGAAATACAAGTTTTGATAAGTTATTTGACAGAAATAATTTGCTTAGCTTTGTTTCAAGATATTAATTGATTTAATACGGTAGTAATTAGTTCTATCTATAGAAAGCATTGATTAACCATTATTATAACAAGACTTTCAGTCAGTGTCATTTTATTTTAATTGGTGAAAAAAATCACCATCTCTGATTTCAAATTCATCTTAGCTTATTGTGAAAGGAGTGATCTTCCAATTAAATAGTACCATCGAAGTGCATAGGTATCTGTGCTACATCTTGTCATCATGGCTTGGCTTCACGAACGAAGATCTGGGAAGGGTTTTTCCCATGCTTACTGCAAGTGATAAGTGCACCCTTCAGGCCTGTGCAGTGGATTTTTTAAGTGAGGCACAGCGTACATCTTGTCATATAATGCTGGTTAGTGCATGGAGTTAGAGTCTCATGCTTGTCTGAAGTTTTATGCTAAAGACAACTCCCAGCTGACCTGGTGGTCCACAGGATAATTACGGCTGTCATATCACAACTGGTAGATGTGAAACTGGATAGACCACCATCATTGTGCCAAAAGCTTTCACTACCATGAAAGTTGGTGAAATTGTTAATTAAAATAAGGGTCGTGATTTCAAGTATTTTTTAAGGTTTCTCCAAGTGATAAACTTTCAATTTGAGAACAATAAAAAAATAACATACTGGTACTTATGCAGCCAGTGAGGAGTAATATATATAATACAATTTCAGTAAAGACTAACTAATTTTAACATTGTAATTTTGAAGATAGTTATATGCAAAAGAGCTTGTGAAATCAAGTGATTGCGTTTTCACATTTCACCTTGATTGCAGTAAAAAATTACAGTATAAGGAAGACTCTTAACATGCCAAGAAGTTTACTTAATTGTATTCTACATTTCAGAAAGTCTTAAAGTGTACATAGATAACACATATTTTCTTGGTATGTTAAGTGTTAATCACTCTTCTGGTAGTGTAAGCCACATATATATTTCTAATAGTGACATTTATAATCAAATTATCCTACAGAGCAGTTATTACAGTTAGATTTATTTTATACCCCTACAGTATCTGAACAACATAATGCAATCCATCAATCAAAAAAGTAATAATTTATTGCTGTTTCTTTCCATTTATAAGAACATTTTTATCAGCTTGACAAAATGAGTTATGAGTCTTATTTTTCAGACTTCACTTCCCTTTAAAAGTTAATTTAGGAACATCAGATATCTAAAATTAAAAATAAAAATAATAATAACTTTTAAAAAAAGACAGAGAGAAAGAAAGAACTTCTCTTCAAATGTTTCTAAAAGAGAGCTTTGTCATATTTACTAATATAATGTATCTGGTGTTCTGTTTTACCGAACAAGAACATGGTATATTTTCTTGCAAAATAATTTATTTTGTAGTCAACTAAGTCAATTTGTAATATTATGGGGTGTAAATCTTTGTTGTCAATAAATAAACAACCAATATTAATGCTTTTAGTGCAAGAAAAAAGAAAAAAAAAAGGAGTTCTTTAAATGTATTACAGATTTCCCCGTTAATATTTTAAAAAATTATTAGAAATATTAGCAAATTAGAATACTAGAAAATAGTCAGAAATTTATTGAACATTTCATTCAACAAGTGTTGAGGAAAACATCCAAATGATATCCAATAGAGGTGTTTTAATTTTATCTCTGTGTTGTACAATTTGTCTTTCCCAGCTGTTAGACACAGAGTATATATTTATTCCTTGTTATCTGTTTATTCAGTTAAAAAGTTTCCATTCACATCTAAATTATTACACAAGTCCAAGCTTTCAGCATAGCAGCCATGGTGAGCACTGATGATTTAAAAAAGGAAAAATAAATCCTCCACTTGAGCAAGTTAACTTTTCTTCATGCCAGGCAGAGTGGAAACTGAATAGAAAATGACAATGTTTCTAACAAATTATCTCCTTACGGTTAAGCAATTAAGGATGATTCTCATGGAGCAGGCTAAATAAACCAGCTAGTATTTTTATGGAATATTAAATATAAATCTTTAAATATTATTCTGGTGCATTTAGGTTTTTCAAAGAAAGTGTAATGATAAAATTAAAAAAAGATATTTTTTTTCTTTCTTGACATTACTAATGCAAAGACAGAGTTTTCTAAGATGAATTTGTCCCGTTTATAAGCCAATTATTATCTGAACTTTTTATTAGTAAAGGAAAAAATTGTCCCTTCTCAGGACTGCATGAATTAGGCATAAACGTCAGTAGCCTGATGGTACCAGTCAAAACAATGGTCTAATCAGCATTTTAAAGCAAGGATATCCACACCCATCCAAAACTCTTTGGCTTTTTAACTGTGCTAGAACTTAATTCTTTCTACTTTCAGCCAGCAAACACCAAAAATCAAACACCAAATGAAATTGCAATTAAAAAAATCTATATTATAAAAGTAAAAAACATTTCAACGAATTATTCAAATCATCCAAAACTCAGTATGCTCCCTGCAGTCCTGTAGCAACAATATTCACTAGAGCATAATTTACTTAAAATCTATTAACTAAACACAGTACAGTCACCAATAGTACCAGCTCGAAGGAGCACAGACAATGTCTTTGCTGAATGCACTACTCTATTTCTGAAAGCTGGAATAATTTGTATTTAATTCCTTTAAATTTTCTATGCATAATGTGGATGAAATTATATTGCCTGTTGACTAGGAATTTTACTGTTTTTTACACTGGATAAATCTGGCCTGTGTATTGTCAAAAGACATGTAAATCTCATTAAAGACTGTAAACAAGTAAAAATCATAAACCAACACAAATTAATCTGTCAAATGTGACTGTCAGAAGTTTAAAATCCCTTTTGCCAAAAAGCCTTCATGCATATTTTGACAGCAAACATAGTCGTTAAAATACTATTCTAAAAATTCAATTTAAATGTATTGTCATTATTTAATAAATAATCTTAATGTCTCATACCTTATAATACCCAACAGCACCTTGTAAATGTACATTGCTCAAACTATGCAATTACAACACTATTGTGGGCAGAATTACAACAGAGCATTAACATCTGAGAGCACTCGAAACTTGTTAATGTTCTTAATAGCATGCCATTAAAACAAACAAACAAACAAAAAACATCCCTACAACACCCCCCTCAACTGCAACCAACTAAGAGTATTATTTTGTTTAATCATTGCTAATTATTCAGTATAAATATTTTTATAAAAGTAACTGACAGAGAATCTGGTATACATCTCTAATCAATATTTCAACTGGACAAAGACTCTGTTCAGAATGTGTTTTCAAAAGCCGATTAACTATATGTCTAAAAGCAGACTAAGTGATGAAGAACCAGTTCATTCATTACTTCCTTGTAGGAAGGAGGATGAGACTTAGTACTATTAAAAATCTCTTTCTGTGGTCATTCTGAAGTTGTAAAGACACTACACTTTCCAGATACTTGCTTTGTGTGTCCACCTTCAAAGAAATTTTGAAGAATGTGGAAGGATTCTGTGGAATGATAATAAGCCTCAAAGAGCTAAAAGATATAGCATAGTAAAAAATTCAGTTCTCTTTTCCTCATAAGAGGACCGAGCATGGGTCACAATTTGAAAAAAAAAAGAGTCTTAGAAAGACTATTAGTGACCTAGAGAAGAGATAAGTTACCGACAAATGCGGCATGTATGTATTTATGGATATATCTGTGTCTCTCTGCGTGTGCATAGGTACATACGTACATACCAGTGTATGTGAGATGTATATACATCTATATCTATCTCAGTTATCAAGTTTGAGACTACTGCGAGGGGAGTGTTTAGAAGACTGAAAATCTTCTAAAGCAAGTTAAAAGTAAAATTTGTCAAATAAATTGATTAACATTTTGTACTATTGTTTAATTAACAAAATATATTACAATAGAGCTGACACTGAATGGCTGGTGCTGATACGTACAGTCCTTGAAGGCCCTACGTCACTGAAGTTGAGGTGAGCAAGCTTCAGAGCTCTTTGGTGAAAGAAGCTGTAACTGTTGTGGGCTTGTCTTGCTTTTTCTTCTGTTTAGCATCTTTGTGCTTGATGAGTTTTTGCTGTTTTCAACTCTTCCCGGAATGGGACCTCACCTGCTACCAGCACTGCTGCTTTTGGTTTTAGTTTTGCTAGTCATCTTTCTGCTGCATTCAGCCAGATGCCCTGACTACTTGCAGAAACTTCCATCATTTCTGTGTCTTCTGGGGCAACTATGTCTTCATCGATTTGGAGCTTACATTTTGTGATGGGAATGCCATCATGTTGTTAACAAGTACTTGTATCCTGCTGTTGGTACTACACACTACATCCATATCATTTCAATATGTTCATATTTATAAGCAAATTAATAGTTATATATTTTGCGAGTAAAGGAATATTAACTATATCTGGATTTATACAGTTATAATTAATAGGTGTCACAGGCCCCTGCTTTTGGCAACAGAAGGGGAGAAAAATGAACATGTATTTTACACAATGCTATTCTTTCTTTTCCACAGAAGTAAACCAAAATACTTTGCTGTTTCACTGTGAAAGGAATCAAACACAGTATATATGAAAACTTGCAAATTTGCCATTCAAATTACACAAACCCCTGGCCATTGCTTGGGTAACTTCATGCAAATTGCCCTTGAGATATCGAAATTTTGTCAAAGTAATATCACAGAAGAATGAATATACAGCCCCAAATTTGCAGAAGTTAGAAGCAGCACAGATAAAGCAAGCAAACAAACAGGCAAACAAGCCATAACTGAAAATACTACTGTTTGGTTTGACACACTGGATGAAATACTAAGTAAGATGCCTCAAACACCTAGAGACTGGGAAGTTTGTGTGTGATCTGGATTCCATAGTACCACATCAGTTTTAACCAAAGGGGACTCCTATTAGGCAGGTCCAGATGATTATTCCTCCTCTTCAGGTTCAGTCTTAAAGGTTAGATTCACTTCATCTACCTGGACTCTGTAATTAAGTTAAATGTACTTAATTTCCAGCCTAGATTTCTATAACAATTCCAAAGTCAAAGAAATCCAAGTTTAACCAAAGAGATAAATTTGGGTTGAACATTTAGGCCACTGATAATCTATGCTATGCTAAAGGCAGCTCGTAAACCCTAATTATTTCAGCCAATTTGATTACTACCATATGCTTTTTTTTTTCCCCTAAACTCCTAATTTGACATACATCTTCAGCTTTGTGGACCTACGTGTGCGGTGATTGTTCCTAGCTAAGGCTAGGAACAATGTAGTTCTTATGTCTAATAAATACATTTTAAACTCCCCAAAATTACTATTTTAAAACCTCAGGTTCTTCACTGGGAAAAACAAACAAACAAACAAACAAATTAACCACCAAAACGTGTGTCCCCCACCCCCACCCCCCCCCAAAAAAAGAAACCCCTTGGTATTTCAAAACCTTCAAAAATAATGAGGAGCCCCACCCCCAACAAACAAAAACAAAATAAGGAGTTAAAAATAAGGAATAAGTGAAGAGATCTTCCACAATTTTTTGTGATGAAAGGTTGTTTTTAAGTCTCCAACTTGATAGATGACGGTTTGGCAAATATGACCATCTCATTTCTGTTCCCTACATGAGGAAAATGTTATTTAACTGTGGGATCAGCCTTACACCGGCCAATAGTAGAACATACACATAAATTGCCAGCAGGATGGAATATTGAGGAAAGAGATTCCTGATGAATTAGGGCACAAAGCTGAAATAAAAACAGAACCTGTGAGGGAGGTACCCTGTGGTTACCAGGTGGGTTTGCAGCCAGGATTCTCCTGCATGGTTCTTTTCTTATGCTCTTGAGTTTCAACCAAAACTTTGCTATAAACGTCTGAAACAATTTGTTAAAGAAATTCCAGTCTATACTGATTACTAAGGGCTCTTAATGAGTTTTCTTCTGATGGAAAAAAAATGGTTTGTTGGCAATTTTCTGATGACCAGTATAGAAGAAAAGGAATAAGTACAATAGAATAAACCCACTGATTTAAACCTAGCCATGACTCCCAAGCTTCTCCTATTTTTGCTGTCTCAAATGGAAACACCTGTAAGATCAGATATATACTCCCTTAAACTAGGCAAGCATGACATATATGAAGCACTATTTATTTTGCTTCCAAATGAACACGAAAAAATGGAATATGTCAAGACATGATGTAACAAAGATCTCCCAGGATTGGAGGTGTATTTTGGAAAACTTGCCATCTATTTTGACATATAGGAAATTTCAGTATGCATTGTAGGTGATTTCTGTGTCAGTCCCAGGATCAAAATAAAAAAGAAAAGAACATAATTTTCTATCCAGTTTTAAATTAAATTTAGTGTTCTACAAAGCCATTGATCCATCAAATGAGCTTTCCACTGACAGGGAAGAGCAAGCCTTTGCTGCTCTGCACGGAAAGATGAGCCAGGAACAGGAAATCACAGCAGGCAGGCAGGGCAGCAACTCTACCATCAGGGGACACCATTACAGAGTATACAAGCAAGAATAACAGAGGACCTGTGACAGTGACCAGGGTATGCCAACAGCCCTGTGACTGCCAGCCACATCCTTAGTGGCAATTCAGATCTGACATCAGGCCAGGAAACCAAGTCAGGGACAATGATGTGCAGTGTTGGGCAGAGGCACAGCTGCCACAAAACTAACATAAGGACTTAGGCCAAGGACCTGAGCTTAAATACATCTTCCGAACAAAGGGGTCAGAGGTCCCAGAAGAGGTTCCCACAGCTCATTCTCGCAGCTCATGTGTTTTCACAGCAGTCTGATCCCAGGTTACACAGCTGAGAAAAATCAGAGCTGATTTTGAACACAGAGAGCCAAATGCCTTAGGAGTTAGAGAAAGAGGCTGCGGAGCCTGTTAGTTCCCTTGGCATCCTGACACCTGCATCAGTCAATTTTTTATTTTTTTTTCCCCCTGGTGAACAAGAGAGCATTTAAACAAGAGTGAGTTTAAATGCTGTGAGTTTAAAGTCCCACTGGAGAGGACAGGGCATGTCACAGAAGCTGAGTATTGATTCAAGATTTCCGGAGGTTTTTTTCTTTGAATTGGCTAAGGTCAGTACTATACAGCCATTTCAGTTTCGGCAGGTACTCACATTGAAGGACATAAAAAAATTACAAAAGTAACAAAACAAATCTGCCAATTAGTCTTATCACACACCACACACACAGAATCAAAAAGGTAGTTTTTTTTAATACAGTTTTGAACTTGCTTTGCAGATATGAAGAGTTGGGAAATAGAGATGTATGATGTAAGAGTTCCATTTATCTAATTGATTTTGCCATCTTTTAGTCAGAAGAAAGCACTCTTCCAACAGTTTCAGTAATGCTTTCAAGGTACCGTAATGCATTTAAATTGTTTCAATGAAATTTGGTTATAGCTGCCTGTTTAACAGTTCTACCAAACTGTGAACCCTTTATCTCAAAGCTGTAAACAAATTTCATTGAAAAAGCTAATACAAATACTGATTTTTTTTTTTTTTCTGAAGAATCTTTTACTTTACAGATGGGTAGATGTTAAATAATTGCTGTATTCATTCACCAGATAAGAATCTTTCTTAAGCTTAAGTTTAGGAAGGACCAATCTTTAAGTTTTAGATGTTGTGAAGCAGACACAAAATTTCTATGTAAAAATTATATTTCACATAGAAAAATATTTCCTGAAATGTCTACTTGTTCATGTGGAATACAACTAACATAAGATGTCAGACTCCTTTTCATCTGAGAGGGATCTTTTCTTTCTGCTAGGTTAACTTGGAGCCTATGATGACTTGATCCCTCCTTACCACAATACAGAGATCTTGTTTGTCACCTGGGCTGTAAATTTTGTTGACCATACCACATAGCTTTCTATTCTAAGTTTATTGTGTTTGAGCATCATGTATCTCAAATCTCCATATCATAAACTGTATTTGCAGTATGTATTCGATCCATTTAGACAAGAGGTGATGCTCTTGTGTTTCTTCCTCTCCACAACAATCTGCAGACAAGTTTGCTGAAGTCTTTTAAAAACAGAAGGGTGTAAATATTGCTGAAGCATTTCAAAATAATAAATCTTTAAAAATTAAAGTCTGCAACACTGTTTCAGAGCACTGCTTCAATTACTGTGAAACTGTGATTTCTGGTTGTGGTTAATGACGTGGAAAGAGTATGTGATGAGGTCTAATGTCAGATGACTACCAGGTGCTGCAAATTATGGAAGGAAGAGTTATCTACTTTGAGTCATTTATTGTTAAATAATAACCAGCCTACTTCAGCTGTATTCCTAATAGCCTCATTTTTTGCTTGTGTCATCTAACAGGATAAGGAATAAAGAAACTGAAGTCGATACATATGACTTAACACTAATTAAAGTAAATGAAAAAAACCCACTTTATTTTTTTTTCACTTAAAAAAACCCCCAAAACCCACACTAGTAAACACAGGTCAAAGTATAATGAAACTGATTTGGGGAGCTGCATTTGTTCCATTTTTTCCAGGGCTAGCTCTACTTCAGAGGTACAAAAACTATTTTCATAGCAATTCAGGTCCACATTACATTTCTACTGAGTAAATCCAGGATCATATTGTTACATTTGCAAACAAAAGATAACAAAGCCATCTCTGATTTTCTACTCATGTAATCACATCTGTAAAAGCAGATTAGGAATATTTTGCTTTTGCAAATCAAATGCAAATGAGCTAGATGCAGAGGAACAATGCACTAGAGAATCAGATTATTGTCCACAAAAGGGATCTTCAGTTAAACTGCACATTACAGAATTCCATCAAGAAAGGAAGAAGTGATTTTCAAAATACTAGGGACTTTTCCGTCCATTTAAAACTACCTAAACCACACCATTTGTGATAAAACTTCTTATATAGAGAACTAATCTTCATTCTTTGTCAGGTTGCTGACCATTTAGGAGATCATTAGAAGTAGTCATAGTATTTTGGCTATGTAAGTTGAATCTCACCACGCTAAGTTAACTTCCCCCTTAACATAATCAACTCAGAGTAACTCTCCTGAATTTGAAAATTATATAGCCTTATGCTTAGTTTTATCCAGTGATGTAGCTACAACATTGAAGACTACATAACAATTTCAGATAATGAATTTGTGAGCTTCTCTTGTTCCCAGTTTCTGGGAGCACAAGATACTTTGCCAGAGCTACTCTGACACATTTTCCAGCACAAACCAGAGACATTGCAATCACAGCTTAGCTGCCTCCATTATATTTCCTTTTCTTATCCTAACTAGTCTTCACTAGCCTACTAGTTTTGCTATGAAAGATTCTCCATTCATTCAAGTTTGGGACTGATGATGTGAATGGGATTGGGACTGAGATTTTTATTAGTCACCATCAAAGAAAATTACACTTGGCAGCCTCTTGGTTTGACTCCTGTCCTTGGTCCAGTACCCTTTTTTATCCTCCCAGGACTGTCAGTCCCTACCCCAGCAATGCTGCAGCAGGGCCACAGGACAAATCCCGGCTAGCCTTTTCGTGTCTGCAACCCCATGGAGATGCGCAGCTGACTCCTGGGCTACTCTGTGCCCTGGCTGGGGGTAGGCAGAACAGGGACTCCCAGCAAGGGCCCATCCCACTGCCTTTGGCTTTTAGCTATGAGAAAACTATGCAAAGCTGAATTTGAGATCCTGAATTGAGCTGGAATTCCTGATGGCTAAGAGTAAAATCATAGGAATCTTTTTCCTTAAAGGTAAGGGCTTTCTTACTGAGACTGAATTCTTACCTAGGCACTCCTAGGATGGGAAGTCTGTTTTAATTAACTGAAACAGAAGATAATTCCTACTCAGTTTAAGGAAAAAAACCACAAAACAAATCTTACTGTAAAGCATATAATATCAGCCCAGAGTTCTTATCTTACTGCAATGGTTCACTTTAATTTCATCTTAATAAAAACTGATACAGCTTCCTTATTTATAAATCTATAAGAAAATGTAACTGGAAGAGACATTCAAATTCACAGACTGAAACTTTTAAAGCTGATTATGCATTTCATACCACAATCTATTAATTTCAAAGAAAAATGTTTCCAAATTGATTAGACTGTTTTGAAACTGTTAGTCAACATGCCTAGAACCCTGTGGTGTTGTTATGACAGCCACCTTAAAGCCAAGGAGAGATTTATTTGCTATGTGCTTGAAAAGGTCACAGAGAAAAGTACTTACACAAGGACAACGCGCAGTTTTATACAAGCACAACACGGTAGTAAGTTAAAATATTTGCCCAAATGGAAACAACCCTTGCCTGTCATTTTAAAAATGACCTTCCGATTAAAAGAGCATACCAAAGTATTTGTGATGAATTTGAAGAGGCAGTAATTCAGTCTTTCACACAGACTAGTGAGACTAGGCATGTTTCACTCAGATTGGTTTGTTAAATATTTTATAGATCAGTTTTCTGCTTCAATTGGATTGTACTGTAATCATCACATACTATTTTCTTTACTGTTGAGGAACATGTCAAGAAGCTTTTTATGTATGATTATTTATTTCTGGAGTAGGTAATTTATTCATCAGCATCACTTGGTTACTGTACCTGCAAGAATAATTTTAGTTAATGTAAACTGACAGAATTGTTATGATGAGTCAATAAACCTGGAAATCTAAATAGAATAATCCTTAATATTGGCTAGTAGAATGCATCCGTTGTTCCTTGTCTTTCAATCAAAATCAACACAAAACCCTAATCAATCAAAACCAAAAACCAAATCTCATACAAAAGAACCTGTCCTGTCACTGATTTAATTGCTGATAGTAATGAGCAAAAGCTGTTAATTAAAAATATGTTTTCAGCATATAATGATTATACTGAGTCTGGCTGGAATGGTGTTAACTTTCTTCCTAGCTTTGGATTTGTGACTGAACTAGTGGTGATAACACAACAGTGTTTTGGCTATAGCTGAACAGTTCTTGATGACAGTAAGGCTTTCTCTTTTTCTCACTCTGCAAATCCTGCCCCTTCAACAAGT
>NW_010418026.1:25457-26328 GCF_000710305.1 Buceros rhinoceros silvestris | reverse complement strand
AGGGGGGGGGGGGGGGGATGGGGCAGGGAGGAGGGGGGCTGAAGAAAGAAAATAAAAAACTTCTATGAGAGCTAGAGTTCAACAGTGCCCTACATTATGTTTTGTAATTGAAACAACAAAAGTCAAGACTGCATCTGGCTGAGAAAATTACTTTCTCAGCTGAGATCCAGTCCCCCTTTTTTTCAGACAAGGGTTAAAGAGCAAGGGACTTCTCTCCTTTCCTTCAACAGAGCACTACGGAAAGGGATCATAGGGGAGAACAAGTTCCCATTTTTCTGTAGCCTCATTGGCTTATTGGAGCTTACTCAAGCATCCTACTGTTTGGTGAATAATTATTTTCTCTGTTAGAAAAACTCGAACCTTTATCTGATGCAGGAAAGGTAGATATGATCTTTCTCTTTAGGTAAGGAAAGATTTTTCTCTCAGTGCCCAAAATTATACTGATAATATCTAACTCCCCCAAAATATTCTGATTTAAGGAAAGATGATACTTAGAATAATGGAGATATTCACAGGCTGCTCAGGGAGTCTCTGCTACATGCACATGCTGTTCACAGTTTCTCAGAGCAGTTAACTTGTCCACCATTTCAAAGAATATCTCTCTCTCTTTCAGGGGATCCTTATAAGAATTTCTTTGCTTTTGCCTGTCAGTTCACATGAAATCCATCCATCTTTTGTGAATGTCTCATTTTATTTTTGAGACGTGAACAGAAATAAATTTAATTTTCTCCCTCTGTTGAGAACAGACAGATATATACATTTCATTAAGGTTGAAAAGATCAGTTAGAAGTGATTCATCCATTTGTATCTCAGAAAACTTTTATAACAAGACCTTGGCAGTTGGAAGTATATTGCCTGTCTATCTGCTGCA